>NC_061113.1:56102635-56122410 GCF_002878395.1 Capsicum annuum | reverse complement strand
GAAACAAGATTTTTAACGTCCTTTTGCAAAATTTCTTTAGCAGATTTACAATCTACACTAAGTAAAAATTCCTTGTTAACAAGGTCGTCTTGAAATTTGGTGATACATAGCACTATAGATAAAATTTCTTTTTTAACAGTGCTGTAATTCTTTTGTGCAGAATTCTATATTTCGGATGTGAACCTGACTAATTATTCAGGAGAACTGTCATTGATCCTTTGCTTCAGTATACCCCCATACCCAATATCGGAAGCATCGATTTCAACTATCATGAAGGCTTCAGGGTTAGGAATACCTAAACAAGGAAGGTTCTGGACCAGGCTTTTGATCTTGATTACTGCAGTGGTTTGATCAGGACTCCAAGGAACTGGGGTTTTCTTGAGTCTTTTGTAAAGAGGTTCACAAACCTGCCTAATGTTCGGGATAAAATCTGCAACATAATTGAGACTTCCTAGAAACCTCTGGAGTTGAGTTTTATCAGTGATTTTATTAGGAAATTTTGAGGAGAACTCAATGGCCCTACAAATAGGTTTATAACTACCTTGATACAGATCATGTCCTAAGAATCTGATAGACGTCTGGAAGAGCTTCATCTTTTTAGCACTAACAACCAAACCATTGAATTTAATAATTTTAAAGAAAGTATTTAAATGCTTGAAATGAGAATCAATGTTCTCTGAGAAAATAAGCACATCATCAATATAAACAATCGACATATAAGTATAAGGATTGAAAATATTGTTCATAATGTTTTGAAACTCTGATGGAGCGTTTTTGAGGCCAAAAGGCAAAACATTCCATTCATAATGTCCAAAAGGGACATTGAATGCTGTTTTATATTTATCCTTTTCAGCGATTTGAATTTGCCAGAATCCTGACTTCATATCAAACTTACTGTAAAGGTTGGCCTTGAAAGTTCTTTTGAGAAGATCCCTCTTGTTAGGGATTGGATGTCTGATCCATTTTAAGACCGTATTCAAAGGCTTGTAATTTATTACAAGTATAGGGGTGCCGCGCTCCTTTTCTACACTATTATTGACATAAAAGGCAGAGCAACTCCAGGGAGAGTTAGAGCTTCTAATAATTCCATTCTTTAGAAGATGGTTAATTTCTTTCTTGCAGATTTCCATCATTTCTTGGTTCATTTGGATGGGTCTGGCTTTAGTAGGAATGGTTTGCTCGTTAAACCCTGGAATGTAAGGAAGTTCAACCAAATGTTTTTTCCTTTCCCAAAAGGCATTAGGGAATTCGGAACAAATTCCTTCCTCAAAACTTTTGTGAAGATTGGCTATTTTAGTAATCATCTCCGGGGTTTTTAAGGATTGCTCAATTTGCTTGATATGAACATCTTGCTTAAGAAAATTGATATGGGAAGAGAGACGGTTAATTTTAAAAACCGTTTGTTCTTTAATAAGGTTTCCTTCTTCTTGCGAGAGGGGCCTTAATAAAGGGAAAAATAAGGTTTTGTCCAAAAGAGTTGTACGGATACCATCGTAGTCACTCCAGTAAGGTCAAATCTGGTTAACGAAAGGTATCCCTAAAATGATATCTTCAGTTATATCTTCAATGATGACGAAATCATTAATAAGGAAAATGCCATTGTTACAGACATGAGCTTTGGGGAGTTGATAATGAATTGTCATTTTTTCTCCCGTTGTTGAGTAAAGACGAGAGGTACTCTTTTGAAGGAACTTTGTGGGTACAAGTCCTTTAACGATACAGTTACTATCTGCTCCTGTATCAAAAAGTACGACTCTGTTAAGAACAAAGTCTTTGTTTATGACGATTTTCACGGCTATGTGTTCGCTATAGGCTTTTATAGCTGTAATAGCTTTGCCGGACGTGGAAGGAGAATTTGAGCCAGGAAAGGAACTAGGCTCTGGTTCTCTAAGATGGTCATTTGGGATGATCGGGAAAGTCTTAGGAGATTCTGGAGGAGAAATCTTTTCTTGGGGAGAAATACTTTTTAGGACTTGATTAGTAAGAACGTTAAGCTCTACTTGGGGAGAATCTGTAATAGCTTGGGGCGCTATAGAGTATACTATCGACTGATGGGTACAACTCTAGCGCCCCAAGAGTGGTGACGCCCCTAGTGCCATTCATTACTATAGATGACCTCTTCCCAAACTAAAGGTTTAGGGACAAAGACATTGGATCTGTCTTTATTGGCCTCCATAAGAGTGGTAACGCCCCTAGGACTTGTGAATCTAGCTTGGGGTCTTCATGAGTCGGTCCTCTAAGGTAGTGATGGTCTTCCTCATTTATATCTCAAACTGCGTATGCTTTTTAAAATTAGTTTGAATGGCTTTTATATCTTCAAGTGCATTCCCCTCAGGATCGTTAAGGATGCCTTATACTTTCTCCAACTACTGGCCAAGGACATCAATATCGTTTATCCCTACATTAACCTCCATAACACATTCTTTATCAAATAAGACATCCTTAGGTAGAACCTCTACTTCATTCTTGCTTCCTTTTATGGAAATGGTCCTGAAGAGTAAGACCTTCTCTTGGAACAGGTTTGAGAAACACCTCCTTGCTCTTATTAGAGACATTTCTCTTCCTGATATGGTTCTTCTTCTCAACTACATTCCTAGTGACGTTAGATATGGTGTTACCAGTGTTGAGTTCTCCATCATTTGCCATTTTCTTAGTTATAATTTTGCGTTGATATTATTTTGTCACGATCTTAGTCTTTAATTAAGCGCACATACGACACTTGAAAATTTGCCCATGCTCTTGCACTATTTTTCTCACGATCTTTCTATGTAAAAATCGGCCTATGACATTAAGAATCACTAAGAGAATGATAAAATGAACACAAGAGAATTCTTAGGAATATTTGTATTATAGAAAATTTGAATTATTTGCTTGATGATTTTCCTAGTGAATGCCCCTCTATTTATATTAATCATCTAGGGACTAATGTGTAAATAATAATTGCTACATTAATCCCTGTGTATTTACAAATAAGTCTCTACATACCTACAATATTCTAAGGATTTTCTATGCAAACTGAAGGAATTCTAGGATCTTCCATGGGAAATCTCCCTATTTGTAATACCCCACATTTTAAGATCACTGTGAAATATATGACTTATTACCTCAAGTCGTATAGACATCTTACAAGTTGTAAGATAAGAGTCGTAGCCATGGAAGTGTCAGGTGATTTAAGGTCTACTCAAGTTACGACTTGATCCTAGAAATCATCATAGCATGTTACAAGTCATATGAAGAGAAGTCATAAGTTCAGTAGTATAGGTTCCCTAAGTTTCTATCCGAGTTATGAATGGTTGTTTCAACGTCGTATGGACATGTAAGAAGTCGTAATCTACCACTTGTATGTTGACTAGTGTGTGTTATGTTTCCCACTTCCAAGCTTACGATTTACTAGTCCAACTTGTATCCTCACTATATAAGTCATATGGTTGACTCGTGATGACTGGCGGTCAATTTTTGTAAGTTTAGTTAAGGGGCCTTTTGCTCTTTTCCCTCTTATAACTCTCGACCCATGACTTATAACTCCAGATAGGCATTATTTTTCTCTATCCTTTATTCAACTAACAATATCTTTTCTCCTACCATTTTTTAGAACAAAAGATTAGGGTTTTTCTCACCAAGTCATCTCTCAAGACACAAAGTTCAACTTCTCTTCAGAAGTCAAGCAATTTCAGGTATGTGTGGTTTTTGAACAAGGTTAATTCTTCCATCCTTGTGCCAAAAAAGCATGATTTTAAGATTGAATTCACATATTTTATATTAGGGTTCATCCCTCAAATTCTCATATATTGAAGTATACCTTTATCTTGTGATTTGAGTGCTAAAGATTCATAAAGGTTACATCTATTCATGTTTTGAACTTTAAGATTGATGTTGTGATTAGGGTTTCATCACTTTGATTTGGATTTTGATGAAATATTTTTATATGGGTATTGAGCCTGATATTTAGTTATAAGTGTTATTAAAGAAAGTAAGAGTTTTAAGGTTTAAGAAGAAGCACTAAGGTTACATGAAAGTTTAAGCTTTGAAGTTCCATTCATAAGTAATACAACATGATTCAATAAATCCTGATTGTTTGACCTAAAGATAAGACATAAAATCCATATGTTATTCATATTGATTATGATTTAAGTAAAAAGATGCATAACTGGTTTTCAGTCTATAAACCCTTATGCCATTTTAAGTTGGATTTCTTAAGTAAGAGCATATATGTATTCTGGGAGTAGTATTTAACACAGAGAAGGGAATGCGGATGAACATATCCTAAATTCTCAAAAACTACGAGCCACCATAAGTTAAACTTTTTTCTAATGGATGATGTATAGTGATCACTTAAGCTAAGGTTATATTCTGATGGTAAGGGTAGAATAACTTTTCCCAATGTGGGTAAGACATTGGACTACATTATAGCTCATGTGGTTTATGTTGGTTAGAAGATTCTCCCATAAGAAAGAATAAAAGAAAAGACTTTAGAAACTAAGTGTTATGCTCACTAAGTTATTTCATATGTTTTATTATACATGTTTTATGATTTTGCAGTCTTTAGCTTTACTCAAGTCCAAGGTGAGTCATTTGCGCTTGGCATGCATTATTTGAAAGTGTACACATATGTTCAATTGTTGTTTTACTTATGCATTCAACCCTACATACTCAGTACATTCTAAAAGCACTGACCCACATATATGTCTATGTGCTACATTGTCTTATAATGTAGGTTTGAGTGCTCATTTCCAGTAGCACAGTTGACTACGAGTATCATCACTTGCATCCTGACTTTTGGTAGGTCCTCATTGCTCGGGGACCCAAATTATCAGACTCTTGTTTAGTGTTAAAAGTTAATTTAGATCTTTGATTTTAATTTAAAGTTTGAGTCAGCTGAGGTTTGTCACAGTGGCTCTCTAGTTAGCAGTAAAGGTTTGTCAGACTGTGTATGTTCTAAGTTCAGGGAGTTTGTTTAAGATTTCCAAGGTTAAATACTTAGACTAAGATAATAAATTTTTTACCTACAATTACTACATATATAGGTTCACCTTTCATATGAGTTCTAAGTTGAAAATATATCATAGGTTAGCTTGGGGCCATTCATAGTCCTAAGCACCGTCTGACGTCCAGGGGATGCTCCTGGGCATTACAAACTTTGTATCAGAGTATAAGGTTTGAAGAGTCCTAGGGAATCAGACAAGCCGCATTACATAGAGTTTGATCATGAATGTGAAGCGCACCACATTTATGAGCAGGAGGTTACAGAATAAGTAAGGAATCATCATTTCTTTCATTATCTATCGTGATTATAGTTGTATCTATCTGACTTAACTCGTGTTTTTACATAATAAAATATGACTCTTTACCAAGCCGACGCACACAGAAATAGTGATCAACCACCCCTGCATACAGATCCTATAAATGAGAATATATCTCATGCTAAATTTCAGGTTTCCTTTTAAGCATTGACCCAAGCTATGAATGCCAATGTTCAGGGAAACCAACAGGCAGCAATCCCACTTCAGCAAAATGATAACCTAGTTGCAACCCAAAATTTGGGACTTCATGAGGTTGAATCCACCTGAGTTCCATGAGTCAAAGGTGGACAAAAATCCCCCCAACTCTTTATTGATGAGGTGAGAAAGATTACTCAAATCATGCATGTTACTGAAGAGAAGAGTGTAGAGCTGGAATTCTATAGGCCGATGGATATTGCTTATGATTGAGCCACTTTGTGGAAGGATGGTAGGGGTGAGAATGCAGCTCCTATGAGTTAACAGGTGTTTTAGAATGCTTTTTTAGATAGGTTTTTTCCTCGTAGGATAAGGGAGGCTAAAGTGAAGGAGTTCATGAACCTAAGATAAGGCTCTATGACAATGATGGAGTACTGCCTTAAGTTCACTCAGTTAGCTAAATATGCTCTAGCATTGTTATCTGACTCTAGAGATTGTATGAGTAAGTTTGTCACTAGGGTTTCTGATTTGGTAGTCAAGCAGTGTAGGACTGCCATGCTGAGCGAGGATATAGATATTACTCGATTGATGACTCATGATCAACGGATTGAGGCAGAAAACTTAAAGAAAAGAGAGAAAAGAAATAACAGAGCTAGGACTGGACATTTTGAGTATAGTCAGCTAAGGTCTGGATAGGAATGTCGTTTGTAATTTCAGGGTCATTCATCAATGCCTGCAGCATCTTCAGCCAGTGCCCTGAACCCAGGACCAAACAGGAGTAGTGGGGTAGGACTTTGAATTTTAGGTCTCTAAATAGTGTAGTTGGGAGTCCCAGTTACCCGACATGTGCAAAGTATGGCAGGACCTATCCTGGTGAGTGCATGATAGGCAAAGAAGGTTATTATGGTTGTGGTAATATGGGCCACATGATCAAGAAGTGTCTGTATACTAAAGTAAGGAAGTAGAGATATTAATCCTCAAACTCAGGCTACTAATCCAGTAGCTCAGCCAGGTTACCCAGTTCCCCCACAGGGTGCATCATCCAGTACATGTGGAGGTCAATGCCAAAATTAATTTTATGCTTTACCATTGTGCCAGGAGTAGGAGAGTTCACCAGATGTTGTCACTGGTATGCTTTGTGCCTTCCATCTTGATGTATATGTGTTGTTAGACTCAGATCAAATCTTGCTTATGTAACTCCATTGGTTGCTGTAAATTTTGGGGTATGCCCTAAAATTCTCCCTAAGCCCTTCTTAGTTTCTACCCCAGTGGGTGAGTCAGTTGTTGCTAGGTGAATCTATAGGGGGTGTCCTATTACTGTCCTTCATAATATCATACTAGCAAACCTAATAGAGTTAAACATGGTAGATTTTGATATTATTTTGGGCATGGATTAGCTCCATTCATGTTATCCATCTATAGATTATCGCACCCACGTGGTGAAGTTCCAGTTTTCTGATAAGGCAGTTTTTTAGTAGAAGGGTAGTATTGTGTCTCCCAAAGGTTGTTTTTTCTCTTATATTATAGACAGAAAGTAAATATCAAAAAGGTGTAGCTATCACTTAGTTTGAGTCAAAGATACCAAGTCTGAAGCCTCAATAGTTCAATCAATTCATGTAGTCAATGAGTTTTTAGAGGTTTTCCCCAAAGATCTGCCAGGGGTATCTCCAGATAGAGAAATAGAGTTCGGTATTGATCTTCTTCCTGATACTTATCCCCTCTCTATCCCTCTATATCACATGTCTTCGGCTGAACTTAAAGAGTTAAAAGAGTAGCTTAAGGACCTCTTAGATAAAGGTATCATCAGACCCAGTGTTTCTCCTTGGGGTGCTCTAGTCTTTTTTGTGTGCAAGAAAGATGGCACTCTTAGAATGTGTATAGATTATAGACAGTTAAACAAGGTTACCATCATGAACAAGTATCCCATTTCTAAAATCAATGATTTATTTAATCAACTTCAGGGTGCCTGGTGTTTTTCCAAGATTGACCTTAGGTCGGGATACCATCAGTTGAAATTCAGGGAGCGATACATTCTAAAAATAGCTTTTCAAATAAGGCACAACCATTTTGAGTTTTTTGTTATGTCATTTGGGCTAACAAATGCTCTTGTAGCCTTTATGGATTTAATAAACTAGGCCTTCAAGCAGTACTTGGACATGTTTGTCGTTGTCTTTATAGATGTAATATTGGTGTATTCTAGGAGTGAGAAGGAGTATACAGACCATTTGAGAATAGTGCTCCAGACTCTCAAGGATCATTAATTGTATGCGAAATATGGTAAATGTTAATTTTGGTTGGAGTATGCTACCTTCTTGGGGCATGTCATTTCAAGGTCGGCTATTCATGTAGATCCTCAAAATACTAATGCAGTGAAGAACTAGCCTAGATCCATCACTCCATTCGATATTCAGAGCTTTTTAGATTTGGCTGATATTATAGAAGATTTACTGAAGGGTTCTCCTCTATAGCCGCACTATTAACTAAGCTAACTCAAAAGAGAGTGAAGTTTATATGGTCAAATAAGTGTGAGAAGAGTTTTTAAGAGTTGAAGGATAGATTGACTTCAGCACCAGTGTTAGCCCTGCCAGAGGGGTTAGACGAATTTGTGGTGTATTGTGATACTTCTAGAGTTGTGTTAGGTTGTGTGTTGATGCAAAATAAGAGGGTGATAGCTTATTCCTCTAGGAAAATTAAGGATCACAAAAAGAATTACCCAATTCATGACTTGGAGTTTTCGGTCGTGGTATTTTCCTTGAAAATTTGGAGGTATTACCTCTATAGGGTGCATGTTGATGTTTTCACTAACCACAAGAGTCTTCAGTATGTATTTTCTTAGTGGAGGCTAAATCTTTGTCAGAGAAGGTGGTTGGAGTTATTGAAAGATTATGATATGAGTATGCTCTATCATTCGAGTAAGGCTAACATAGTGCCTAACGTACTGAGTAGGTTGTCCATGGGTAGTGTGGCTCATGTAAAAGTGGAGGAACGGGAGTTGGCCAAAGAAGTACATAGATTAGCCCGTTTGGGAGTATGTTTGCTTGACATGGATGATGGGGGAGTAGTGGTTCAAAATGGCTTAGAATCATCTTTGATAGTGGAAGTAAAGGATAAATAGTGAAATGATCCCACACTTAGCCAAATATTGGAAGCAGTCCAGCAGCAGAAGGTCAAGGTTTTCTCCCAACGGGGGAGATGATGTACATTGCTATCAAGGAAGGCTCTGTGTTCCAAATATAGACAGGTTGAGGGAAAGGATACTAGTCAAACCCATGGTTTGAGGTATTCCATCCATCCTAATGCTACTAAGATGTACCGTGACTTACGAGAAATCTATTGATGGAATGGCATTAAGAGAGACATAGCGGAGTTTGTGGCAAAGTGTCCCAACTGCCAGCAAGTTAAAGTTGAACACCAGAGACTGGGTGGTTCGCTATAGAAGATCAGCATCCCCACCTAGAAGTGGGAAATAGTGAATATGGATTTTATCATAGGGTTGCTTCATACAAGACATCAGCATGATTCAATTTGGGTCATAGTAGATCAAATGACTAAGTCAACTAATTTCCTACATGTCAAGACTCCAGATACAGTGGAAGATTATGTCAAAATTTATATTTGTGAGTTAGTAAGGCTTCATGGGATACCCTTGTCTATCATTTCAGACAAAGGGACACAATTTACTTCGCAATTTTGGCAGTCTTTTCAGAAAGGCCTTGGTACAAAGGTTAATCTTAGTACTATTTTTCATCCACAGATTAATTGTAAGGCTAAATGCATAATTCAGACATTAGAGGACATGTTGAGGGCGTGTGTTTTAGACTTTCAAGGAAGTTAGGATGACTATCTAGACTTGATTGAGTTCACTTATAACAATAGTTACCATGCTAGCATTTAGATGGCTCCATTTAAAGCATTTTATGGACGTAGATGAAGATCACCCATAGGATGGTTTGAAGTTGGTAAAGCGGCACTGATTGGTCCAGATTTTGTTCTTGAAGCTATGAAAAAGGTTTATTTGATTCATGAGAGATTAAAAACTACTCAAAGCCATCAGAAATTATATGTCGATGTAAGAAGGAGAGTGCTCAAGTTTGAAGTAGGCGATTGGGTATTCTTGAAGGTGTCTCCTATAAAGGGAATTATGATATTTGGAAAGAAGGGAAAGTTGAGACCCCGATTTGTTGGTCCATATGATATAGTGAAGTGGGTAGGAAAGGTTGCTTACGAATTGAACCTTCCACCAGAGGTAGCTGTGTTTCACCCAGTTTTTCATATTTCAATGCTTAAGAAGTGCATTAGAGATCCGTCCTTAATAGTTCCCTTAGATAGTGTTGGATTCAAATATAACTTGACATATGAGGAAACTCCTATTAAGATACTTGCTAGACAGGTACGAAGGCTAAGGATTAAGGATGTAGCGTCTGTAAAGGTTCTTTGGAGAAACCAATTGATTGAAAAGGCCACTTGAGAAGATGAAGTGGATATAAAGACCAAGTACCCTCATCTCTTTTCTTCCAATTTAGTTCCTACCGAAGGAAAATAGTTATTTTTTGTCAAAACTCTTTCTCCTTAAGTATGTTTAAGTATTCTTAAGTCGTATCTTATGTTGTGAGTAATTAGATCCTTCTGATAGATATAAAACTTTATTGTAAGTTTGGTATAGAGGTATTGATTCTTTTTTAAATCCAAATCCTAGATGAATCACATTCGAGGACGGATGTTTCTAAGGGAGAGATATTGTAATTCCTCGTGTTTCAAGATTACTGTGAAATATATGACTCATTACCTCAAGTCTTATAGACATCTTACGAGTTATAAAATATGAGTCGTAGCTATGGCAGAGTGGGGTGATTTAAGTTCTATTCAAGTTATGACTTGACTCTAGAAATCATCATATCATGTTATGAACCGTGTGAAGAAAAGTCGTAAGTTCAGAGGTATAGATTTCCTAAGTTTCTATCTAATTTACAAGTGGTTGTTTCAAAGTAGTACGGACATGTAACAAGTCGTAAGCTACCATTCGTATGTTGACCAGTTTCTGCTATCTTTTCCACTGGTAAGCTTACAATTTACTAGTCCAACTCGTATCCTCACCATACGAGTCGTATAGTTGACTCGTGATGACTGCCGGTCAATTTCTATAAGTTTAGTTAAGTGTCATTTTGGTCTTTTCCCCTCTTATAAATCCCAACCCACGACCTATAACCCCATAGAGGCTTCACTTTTCTCTATCCTTCAGTCAATTAACAACATATTTTCTCCTCCCATATTCAAGAACAAAAGATTAGGGTTTCTCTCACCAAGTAATTTCTCAAGTCACAAAGTTTAAGTTCTCTTCACAAGTCAAGCAATTCCAGGTATGTGGGGGGTTTTAAAAAGGTTAACTCTTCCATCCATATGCCAAAAAGCATGGTTTTAAGATTGAATTTACATATTTTATACTAGGGTTCATCCCTCAAATTCTCATATATTGAAGTATACCCTTATCTTGTGATTTGAATGCTAAATATGACAAAGGTTACATCTATTCATGTTTTGAACTTTAAGAATGATACTGTGATTTGAGTTTCATCTCTTTGATTTAGATTCTAATGAAAGATTTCTATGTAGGTATTGAGCGTGATATTTGGTTATAAATGTTATTAAAGAAAGTAAGAGTTTCAAGGTTTAAGAAGAAGCATTAAGGTTACAAGAAATTTTAAGCTTTGAAGTTCCATTTATATGCAATATATTATGATTAAAGAAAGCCTGATCTTTTGACCTAACGATAACACATGAAATCTACAAGTTGTTCATCTTGATTATGATCTAAGTAAAGAAAATGCAAAACTGGTTTTCAGTCTATATGCCCATTTGCTATTTTAAGATGGATTTCTTAAGTATGAGCATATATATATTATAGGAGTAGTATTTAGCTTCAACAAGGGAATGCGGAAAAACGTATCCTAAATTCTCAGAAACTACGAGCCACCGTAGGTTAAAATTTTTTCCAATATTAGTGAAGTATAGTGATCACTTAAGTTAAGGTTCTATTTCGATGGCAAGGGTAGAACAACTCTCCCCAACATGGGTAAGACGTTGGGATCCATTATAGCTCACATGGTTTATGTCGGTTAGAAGAATCCCCCACAAGAAAGAATAAAAGTAAAGACTTCAGAAACTAAGTGTTCTGGCTCACTAAGTTATTTCATATGTTTTATTATTCATGTTTTATGATTTTGCAATCTTTAGCTTTACTAAAGTCTAAGGTGAGTCATTTGCACTTAGCATGCATCATTTAAAAGTGTACATATATGTTCAGTTCTTGTTTTACTTATGCATTCACCCCACATACTCAGTACTTCTGATCCACATATATGTCTATGTGCTACATTATCTTATAATAAGGTTCGGGTGCTCATGTCCAGCAGCACAGTTGACTACGGGCATCATCACATGTATCCCGACTTTTGGTGAGTCCTCATTATTTGAGGATCTAGCGTATCAGACTCCTGTTCAGTGTTGAAAGTTATTTTAGATCTTTGATTTTCGTTTAAAGTTTGAGTTAGTTAGGGTTTGTCCCAGTGTCTCTCTAGTTAGCAGTAGAGGCTTGTTAGATTGTGTATGTTCTAAGTTCAAAGAGTTGGTTTATAATTTTCAAAGTTAAAGACTTACATTAAGATATGAATTTGTTTACCTTCAGTTGCTACATCTGCTAGTTGACTTTTCATGTGAGTTTTAAGTTGAAAAGATATCATAGGTTAGCTTGGGTCCATCCGTAGTCCTAAGCACCGTGAGATATCTAGGGGGTGCTCTCGTGGCGTTACACTATTTTTTTAGAATGTTCAACTAAGGGGTTGTTCGATAAATCAGGATATTTCATGAGTTAGGATACTCATGAGATTGTTTTATATCGCCCTCTACACAGGATAGTAATTCCACCATTCTAGTACAAATGGTAGGATAAAATATTTAAAAGATTAGTTAAAACCTCACATCAAATATGAGATAAAGTTTATCTCAAACTTTATTCTGTAATTATTTTTATTATTCGGTGTACCAAATGAACTATAAGAGCTAGTCTTCCTCTTATGTAAGCCTTCCACGTGGGTCAAATTTATTCCATGTGGCACCTACCTTCCATAATATGATAGGTCATCACTTATATCTCAATTTTAAGGGAGTTCGGTAAATATTTAAAATGATTTTTGTGTGAAATTTTAGTTTTGAGCTGGACATTGACTAAACTATAATCTATTATAGATCACGACACATTGTCCTACAAAAACATGGATAGAAGCAATTTATAAGATGCTGCTTCACCTAAAAGGAATAGAACATAAGCATTTTTGGAAAAGAATCGAGAGAGAAAAAAGACTAAATCAAAATTTATTAAAAGATTTCATAAATAAACGAAAAGAAAATGAAAGATTAAACATAATTCACAAATTAAGTAAGACTTCTCGGGATTTAATGTTAGACACAGTTAGAACTACTTTTTCGAAAATTGAAAGCAACTTCTACTGCATGATGTGGCATGTACATCATGAAAACTTCATTCTCGATTCAACAAGAATTTTTATGAAATCTTTTTATTTGCTTCTCTTCAATGGAAGTTTGATTTTTCATAATGTATCATAATTTTTATTCGTTATGATATTTAGTATATATTGGGTTGAAATCTATTATAAATCATATATTTATAAAATTTATCTTGAAAAGAAGTGACCTGGTGCAATTTATAAGACAATGCCTCATCTAAAGGGAAATCATAAAAATATTCTAGTTGTTTAGTATAAATTGGCTTAAAATCTATCAAAATCATGACACATTCAAATGGTTAAGTACAAACTAAGTCAAATTTAATATGAATCTGAACGTTAACATAAATGTGAAATGATCATCATCTTCAACCTCACATGTAATCTAAAATGTGTTCATCTTCAACCACAAATACTAATATGAAATTTTACTCAAAACAAACTATAAATATTCTTTAAATTTCCTCAAATTTGAAATTTGAGCTCTTCAAAATATCTCTGATCACTCATCTTCAAGCTTAAAGTTTAAGCTTCAACAGCGACCTTCCTCAGAAGAATTTAAGTCTCATAAAATTATAATTATTTATTATTATATTTTAAGTAATGTATTAGTATGAAGAGAAATTTGTGAAATTAACCATATAAAAAGTAAATTATACTTTTTCCTTTCTTTTTTATTTGTTTTGAACAATTATCGTTAGTGGAAGGTGACAAAAAGTATTTGAATTAAAAATGGTGACAACTTTAACCAGTTAAGGTCAAAGCTTTAATTAAATTCTGATTAATTTAATTGGGGTGTAAATATAATTTTTTAAAACTTATTAATTTTTTTAAGAAGTATTTCCTCCATTTCAAATTTCAAATTTTAGAATTTCCCTCTTTTCTTATCTTTTCAATCTTTCTTCTCTTTCTTTCTTTCTCTCTCTAAATTTCTTTGTCCCTCGTCTTCTTCTTCTTATTTTTTTCTTTCTCTCTTCAGATTTTTCTCTTCCTCCATCTTCTCTTCTTCTTTTTCTTTCTCTTTCATCGTCGTTCTTCATTTTTTTAAAAAAATTATGAACTATTTTTTAAAAAAATTAAGAACTTTGAAATTTTTTTTGATGTTTGTAAAAATAAATGCAAAAATAATTCAAAAAATGAAGCAACTACAATAGTTGCTTCAGCAACTACCATAGTTACTACAATAGTTACGGTAATTGTTGCAACAAGTATTATTAGTTTTTGCAACAACTTCGATAATTCCTACAACAACTACTATTAATTGTTGTGTTACAACAATTATTGTAGTACTTGTAGTAACTTTGACTGTTACTGCAGCAACTTCAATATTTACTTAATTTGTGAAAAAAGATGTGGTGGAGGAGGAGCCCACAAAGAAATGGTATATATGATAAAATAAGAGGTGGTGGTGACGCTGAAGGAGAAGCTGACGATTGTTGTAGTGTTGATAGTGATGGTGGTGGAAGAGAAAGAAGAAAAATAGGTGATGGTTGTATAGGAAGAGAGAATATTGGTCGATCTAGAAGAGGAGACAATGATAGAGATAGTGATAGTGGAAGAAGAGGAGGTGACGGCGGCACAGCGACAAAAGGGGTGGAAAGGAGGAGTGGTGACAGTGTAGAGATCTTTGTGTAAATAATAAAACTTGAGGGTTTTAAAATTAATATCGTTAACACTAATCTTAAATTTGACACCTCTACTCAATACTTAAAACTTGTATCACTCTTTTTTAATTTTGAAATTTTCTTATCACCCTTAATTAATTTTTTCAAGTTATGTTACTCAATTTTTTTTAAAATATTTATATATATGTCGAATATTTTAAAATGATGTATTTTTCTACTATATTGAAACATGAGTAGAAAGACGATCAAGGTAAACATGTAATTCTATCTCTAACAAATACACAAAGACTAACCTCTAAAAGCATCCGTCTTTCACTGTTGCACTACAAAAGCAAGATTTTCAACATAAAAGTGAAAATCTAGAATCATCAGCTTTTTCATCTCTCTTCTGATTTTCAATTGCAATTGCATCCATTAAGGTATGTTTTCTTTTACAATAAATTTTTAAGTTTTCATCAGCCTTCTCTCTCCCAATATTCTCTACAAAATAACAGAATACTGATTGATTCGATTAAAGAATTCACATTTTATGAAATTTAACTATGTTTATTTATTAGTAGGCATACCTTATCAATTGTTAATCTCTCATTACCTTTTTTTAACTCTATAATTCAAGGCCGATTTCTTTTTGTTTCATCAAAACTAAGGAATAATCAATTTAAGGAATTGGAGAAAACCCTAAAAGGCGAAGGAGTGTATGTAAAAAATTAGTAGAATTGAGATATTTAACGGTCAATGTAGTGCTAGAAACTGCAAGAAACATCTTAAAATTTTACCTTCTTGCTCAATCCAGTGTAAGCTCATCTCTTTATTTCCTCTGGTGATTATATTAATTAATATGTTTTCATCTCTTTACTCCCTCTAGTAATTATATTAATTCATGAATTTTCATCTCTTTAATCCTCCCGGTGATATTAATTCATGTATTTTACTGTTTATTGTACTATAAATGCCATATGAAGATGCCGATAAAACAAAAATAATAACAAGAAAATAACATTGATGCAACCAGTGTGTTTCTCTACAATCAATCATGTTATTCACATAGCATTAGACAAAAGACATTGATCCCAGGTAATTTTTTTGTCATGTTATCCATAATTATATCTCTTTTATAAAAAGTACATATTTTAGCTTGAAATCTGATACCTATTTTGCTTAATTGGTTTTTCTTTAAGTGTGTTACATTCATTTACTTGGAAATTAGAATTTTTTTCATAATAATCATTGAACTTTTACCCCGTGGTTTAAAAAAAATACTGAATGAAAAAAAAAATCTTCCTTAAAGTATTGTTTTATCTTAATTCTCTTCAAAATAGTTTACTCAAAAAAAAATTTATGCAGATAATGGGGAAGACTTTTTAAATTTTAGTCTACATTAAATTGAAAATTTTTCTTTTTTATGAAGTTAATAAATTTTGATTATGGGGATGTTACAAGTTAAAACAAATGATTATTTAATTCTTAGTAGGTATTCTTGTTTTTACTCTCTATTTTCAATAGTCTTTTTCATATCTAGCTGCTGCAAATCTTTTTGAATTTTGCATCTTAATTCATTTGTTAATTGTTAAATTAGTTTGATGTATGACTAACTTTAATCACTAATAAAAGAGGGTCTATTATAATTTAAAATTTTCCTAGAAGAAAAATACTCAAAATTCTACTTATTTATATACTTGATGAATACCAACATTATTTATTCTAAAGATCAACTAATTAAATTTAAATTTATACTGTGAAAAATTATGCTCGGATTGATAGTTGGATGACTATGTGCTTAAATTAAATTTAAGCCTGCTTTACAATTATGATGTATTCAGAGAATATATTAATTTTGGTGGTGTCTATCATTGCACTACTGAATTGACAAATCGATTTGGAACATGAGTCTTCAAAACTCCTTTATGTGATCAAGTGTGTGTCTAACTCGGTGTATATTACATAGCATCCTGTCCTCTATCTTGTTTTTCGTTGAGTCATATTTTTGAGTTAGTAAGCACATTCACTTATTGATTTTTCATGCATATAAGTCATGCAATTATTTACTTTGTTCTTACAATTGGTATCCAAATTCATTAGTATTACTTGCTTTTAGAGTTGATATAGAGCTTAATTTGCGGGTGACAAGATTGATAACTGCTCATATATTATGTAGTTAAGATCGCAGGTTTATGATCCTATCGATAATGTCTAATAAAGTAGTTAATTTTGTATAGATCATATGGTTAACATGAGTATATGTTGAGGAATATATTATTGTAAAGCTTATAGACTGTTTGTATAACTGCATCTCGAGAAATAGAAGCATATTGATATAGGCTTTACTTGTTCGTAAGTGAGACTTATTCTTTGATCTTTCCTTAAATGCTACTTTATGCATTAAGATATTCTCTTTAGTCTTTGTAGTACAAAGTCGATTATCAGATCTAAGTCTTGTGTTTCAAGTTGGGAAACAATGTGATGCTTGATATCTTTTCGTATAATGATTTGCTTTTATCTATTTTATTTTCGAGCTTACAAAATTATACATTTCTCTCACAATAAAAGTGAGTGGTGTTTACTTGCTTTTCTGAAGGTAAAATATAATAATTTCTTATACTAGTTTGTAGGATCAATAAAGGCTAACTACTAAGCTGAGGACTATTGCTTATGCTCATAAATATGGAATAGATTGTATTTTTTATTTGCTAAAATATAAAGAAGTTCCTACATGTAATAAGTATTTATCTTAGGATAGTTGACTACTTTTGGTTTCCTATTATATGCGTGTTATGGGAAAGATATTGTATGGATATGATTTCCTATTTTGATCTACTTATAGGAATTTAGCCTTGATCAATTTGTTCTACAAAACTATATCAATGTTCATCGAGTTACTATTGAGTACTGAGTTCTAAAGAAGATGCCAAATTTTCTTATACCTATACTAGAAATGTCTGTTCAGATTTTCTCATTTATTTCTTGTTGTTCTTCTTTATATGGACATGTTCGTCTATAATTGTATTTGATTTTGATTCATACATATTTGTTTGAGCAAAGTATTTCTAATCATTTGTTATGTTGTCAGAGCATAAATATTAAAGGTGTGTTGGTATGGGATAAAATATCCTTTGGTGAAAGCAAAATTTTGCATGTTAAGATTGTCACCAAGTAAATAATCAACTAATAATAGTGTTTGTTAAGGCCTCTATTGATCTACTAAGAATGATCAAGAGTGTCAGCAAGGTGCTCAGTGTATACTTAAACCCAAGTTGATTCCTCCAGTATAAGGGATAGGCTTAAGGTTAAAATTATTTCATCTATCTAGTTAAAAATAATTCCATTGAGATGAGAGTTCTTGTTCTCTTTATTTTGGTATTAGTTATCAATTAATATGTCAGATGTCTACTCAATTGAGAAAACCACAAATATCATCTTTCGGAAGGAAGCAAAAGAAAATTTTCTATTCAAAATTCTATATGAGACAATTATATGTGATAAGACAGTGGAAAACCTACATACTTCCCAAAAGTCCTTTCAAATTCTGGTAAAAAAAGATAAAAAAAGCCCTGTGAAGGGAAAATCAAGTTTAGCTGAAGAAGTTGTTGCTGCAAAAGCAGCAGAATGTTTCCCGTGTAAGCCCGGAGATGCTGGCATAAAAAACTCAAGATTTGTTGATAAAGTTCTTCGCATTAATACTGAAACAATTTTTTCATTATTTCTTAGTGCATACCCCATGCTAAACTTATCCAATCATCAGTATTTTGCAATGAAATCTTTCTAGCAATTTGACCTGTTATCCTCCACGGACAAAATGTACCTTAAAGAGCTAACAAACCTATTAAACTACCAAGTAAGAGAGATGAAATCAATGAGTAGTGCCTTGCACAAGCTCAAAGGTAAGTATACAATTATTTTCAGAACATGTTTCTGCTATCACTTTGTCTAAGATTTCTTCTTTTTACATCCAATTACTATTTGGAAAAAAATGGTCCTGGTATAAATTGTGTGTCTTTTGAGCATTTAATTCTGTTAAAAGTAACATTCACATATGTTAAAAGAAGGTAAAGGATGCTTACTACTTGCTGATTTTTTCTGATAGTAATTCTATATAATGTATTTCACTTGTTGGAAGCATTCACAAATATATTATTTTAAGTTATGTTGCTCGGATTCTTCAAAAATGTGAACAAGTATTCTTTAAAAGTAGTATAGTTTTAGAGAATCAGATACGGTGTAGCCTCAAAAGTGATGATTCCACACAACTTAGCTCCTAAGTACCTTCTTGACTAGGGTGTTGATAGCTAGGACTTCAAATCATATTGTAGTCATTCGTGGCAATGCTGACATTATGGTTGTGGTGCTTTTGGCATCATATGTCTGTAAACAAGCTGTTAAAAGCATAAGTAGATCGAAAAATAATTCATGTATTTTCATTGGAGGAGCTCTGTGTTTAATGCTACAGTGGTACTTTCGTCCTTTAGGTTGCTAATCTTACTATTGTGCCTTCCCTTTTAAGATCTTTCACATTGAGAAAGAGTTTCTTTTACAAATTCCACCTTATTCAATTGAAAGTTTCTTTACACTTTTTTTATAATCGTGGAGTTCGAGCCAACTTTCATGCTACATTTTTTTAACACCTTTTAAAATCTGAAATGTCATAATACTAGATGTTTCATATCTTATTTCATGATAACATTTTCAGATACATGATACTTTCAGAAATATAAGTTTGTTGTACAAGACACTTTAATCTTGGAGCCCAGTATGGAGTGCCCACTCAGTTCTTTCTGAATCTTCTCCGTGTATATTTTAGTAAAGAAAACTGTACTAAGGAGTAAAATTCTTAATTTCTAAAAGCATTGAGAAGATTCACAATAGCAAAGGTAAAATGAGAATTGTGCCTCAATGTTTCATGGTTGGTGAGGAAGTAAAAATCATGAGAATTGTTAAGTGTGATGTGCTCTATCCTTCGGTGAGGTTTCTGAGTAATTTGTCTGACTTTTTTAGTCTTCTAAACATACTCAAAAAATTTACACTTCAAGTATGATAATTTCCTACTATAATTATCTATTTAAATTGGTGAATTAATTTTTCTTTTAGCTTCTCATATGTATATTTGATCTAAGATAACATTATTTTTTATTTAATTAAGATGAATTTATTCGCCCGATAGACTAATGAAAGCTTAAATTTCCTGTGTTGTTTCATCTTAA
>NC_061113.1:55985346-56099635 GCF_002878395.1 Capsicum annuum | reverse complement strand
TAGTTGAAAATCTATAGTCTATATCTATAATATATTAAAAGTGTGAAGACCCTTAGAAAAGTGGTTTGAATTTTTTTGCCTTCATTAAAAGACTCTTCTTCAGACAAAACTGTCTTTTCATTATTTTATAAATTTATTATTTAATTATTTTTTATTATATTAACTAGACTTCCTAGAATATATGGAACTCCTAAAATATATTATAGGAGAATTAATTTTTTTCTTTCTACTAGACTTCCTAAAATATATGGGACTCCTAAAATATATGGTAGGAGAATTAATTAATAATTTTCTTTCTAATAGACTTCCTAAAATATACGAGGCTCCTAAAATATATGGTAGGAAAATTAATTAATATTTTTCTTTCTACTATTCACATAGAAAAATATTCCTAATATTGAACTCTATTAAGAAAATACTTCTCTAAATATTGAGATGTACGTTAAACTAGAGAACAAATCGGTTTGCCTATTGAGAGAATATGATTGATGCTCATCTAACTTGATTCAATTGCATGTCTAGATTAGTGGATGCTTGATTTTCTAACCATCAACTTCTTCACTGTTTTTGTCAGCATAATAGAATTCAACATGTGTGCATATATATATCTTCTTTGTTTTCATTTAAAATTATTCTTTAGGATCAAAATTTTCTCTCAGACAAAAATTAGTTGGATCAAAATCGAAGCTTTGTGATATCTATTATATATTTTTTTTTTATAGTTTACAGGTCGTGGATGAATGTCAGTTGACTTTGAAGAATTTTTTGTGTAAATGTTAAGTTTAATTGTATTATTTTGATATCTTTATTATCTTATTGTTTTATTTTAATTTACAGATGCTAGATAGATGTGAGTCTGTTTTGAAAACCTTTTATACGTAAAAGTTAGGTTTAATTGTACTACCATAATATTTCTATTAGTTTGTTATTTTGTGGTAGTTTATAATTTGTAGATGAATCTCTATCGACTTTGAGAAATTTTGTGTAAAATTTAAGTTTAATTGTATTGTTTTGATATTACTTTTAACGTATTATTTTGTTGCAGTTTAAAAGTGGTAAACAAATATTGGTCGGCTTTGAGGAATTTTTTTTATGTAAAAGTTAGATTTAGTTGTATTATTTTGATATCTCTATTATTGTATTATTTTGTTACTGTTTATAGGTAGTAGATGAGTGTAAGCCTATTTTGAGAAAATTTTTGTGTGCAAAGATTAGATTTAATTGTATTATTTTGATTTCTCTATCATTGTATTATTTTGTTGCAATTTACATATGGTAGATGATTGTCCATCAACTTTTTAAAATATTTTTAATAAAGATTAAGTTTAATAAATAAATTTTCTATCTTTATATACTCAAAAGATATTAAATTTAATTTGTTATAAATGTATTTACATTATAGTGAATGTCTATCAAGATCTACTTTGATATCTATTAGGATTAGAAGCATCCGTCTTTTACTTAGACTATGAGTAAATTTTTCCTATAAATAGAGGAGTTTTGTTCATTGTATTGACAATCTGATAATTTCTCATCCCTTAAAAGAAATAAGAATTACTCTCTATTCTCTCTACTCTTCTTTTTTGTTCTTTATATTTTATAACACTTTATCAGTACGAGACTCTGCCAAACAAGGTGAGATTATAAATATAAAGGATTTCAAGGTTAGTAATTCTTTATGTTATCTTTCTTGTGCTACTCCTAATATAATTATTATTGAATTTGAGAAAAAATAACTGGTTTGGAACCATTTATATTTTGAATTTATTTCTCAAGAACAATATTATCAAAAGAGATGATAATATGTTGGGTTCAAGTCCCATCGATTTATGCCTAAGACGTCTTTATATGGATAAGACGTTGAGTTTGAATCTCAATGCACCACATTGATAAATTATGATGGCTAAGGAAAAATAATGAATATTTGATGAAAAGTCATGAAATTCGACCCATTGAATATGCTCCATTCCATGATGTGAATGTGGTAACAATATATGATAAGTCTGAAATATAACAACTTACTTCATTCTTGAGGTGTATGTGGTTGCAGTGCATACTATGTCTGATAGAAGACAAGTGATTGAATGCACAAATATACGCATAGAGGGACAATATGATAATGATCATCAAAAGTGATAATATTTTTACACGCTTATATGATTATAAGATATGCTAGAGAAAAATTCTCTACATTGTATGTATGCCTCGATTTGCTTCTGAAATAGCAAAATCTTGAAAGAGTTTATAAGCTATCATAATTTGATAGACTTAAGGCATGATTATATTCCATTCCTGGGGAATGAAAAATTTATTAATGCAAACGTGCACTTGATTATGATTGTATCATAACTCACCTTCAAAAGAGGTTGAATAATTTTAAAATCTACTTCTAAAGTAGTAAATCTGAAATTTATTCATGTAATAGTAAATCTGAAATTTACTAAAGAAAAAGTACATGTCATGGTAAACTTGAAGTTTACTAGAATAAAAGTTCATAAATTGATATGAACGATTGTGACATCTCGAAGATGTGCATGTATTGAAAAACTAGAAGTTTTTTCAAGAATTGTTTATGTCGTTTGTTCTCATGACAAGTTGGTTGGACCAACTAATATTGAGCTTGGATCCCTTCAAATCTAAAAATTATAAAAGGTGAATAAGGGCCCGTTCACTTATCATGTGATATGTTGAAAATATGCATCAATAAGATGATCACATGTACATTCATTGTCAACCTGACGTTTGACATTCATAAAGTTGCTTGCTCAACAAAATTGAGTTAAGAACATAATTTTCAGATTGTGCAATCAAGAAAGTTATCTTAATGATGATGGTTTGGCATTGAATGCCTTCGATAAATAGCTAAACCATCGCTAATGAGAACAAAGCTTCATGCGTTGATCTGAAATATAATATGTTGCATACAATAACACTTGTATGCATTAGACTAATAAATTATGATTATTTCTTCCCCTCAATTGGTTCAAGGTCATGAACCGACTATTCCATCTAATAGTTTTGATATGTGGTATACGATTAATGAATGTACCATGATGCACAAAGATGGATCCATCAAAGAATATGGAGGATATATGTTAGCTTTCCCAACATAAGGGGGAGATTAATAAGCAATTATGAAGTATGTTAGAAATTATCATCAGATCCTCATTCAAAAGATAATTCAAGTCAAATGTCGAACGCATCTCATATTTAAGCTGCAAGTGCTCCTATTTTATGTCTCTAAAGGACAAAGTCTATACATGCGTGAAACGTGATAGATCAATCGGTTCCAAATGAAATAGTACTTGTATAGAATAAGGAGCAAATAATCATAATAAGAAGGTAATATGCGCTTGAAGAAACTATGACATAACACTTCATGAAACCTTATGAGAGGTTCAGGTACCTGAAAATAATGAACTGATGAGATCTCCAAATGTTATGTTGCATTGTGAACTGATACTAAATGATATATCATCAATATCTTTGACACAATATTGACGCAATATTATGAAAGATTACAAGTATCTTAATTCTACGTTAATTTAAGCATGCTGACGTAGAACATTTATCAAGTGACATGAAAGGATGCATCTTGGTAAGTGAAAACTTATTTGATTTGCAATCCAGACACTTGAAGATGTCACACATAAAATGTTGAATATTGTCACTTTGACAAAATTTGTATGAAAACTTCTTTAAGGATTCAAAATATAAAAGTTTCTGGGAAACTTATTGATAATCCTTATATTGTATAAGCTTATAGCTTGAAAATTATTGAAACTCTTGGAGAGTTTTCAAAAGCAATAAGATTATTTGCTGAAATGAGAAATATACCAATTTGGATTGGTCATGAAGTACCATATCTTAGTACAATTGGTGCACTCATGTGTCTTGTAAAAAAAAAACTACAAGACCCAATATAGCCTTTCGCTCAATTTGCTAGAAAGGTATATTTCTACTCCTACTAAGAGACATCAAAATGGGATAAGATACATGAGTTTATTTTATTTTAAAGATTGCAATCCCGATCTTACTGGTCATGCTGATGTTGGGTACTCATCTAACCCGCATAAATCTCGGTCTCAAACATACAATGTGTTCACATGTGGGGATACTATCATATCTTGGAGATACACAAAGCAGTCTATTATAGCCACTTCATCGAATCATGCTAAGATAATAACTATTCATGAAGCAAGCCGCGAATGTGTATGGTTGAGGTCTATGATACATCTCATTCGAGAAAAATGTGGTGTGAAATATGACAATCTACCCATAATTTTATACAGAGATAATTCAGCATACATAGCACATCTTAAGAGAGGATTCATAAATGGAGATAGAACGAAACACATTTTGCCAAAACTTTTCTACAAACTTTGCAACAAATTCGTTCAACTGACAATGTGACTGATTTATTCACCAAGTTTTCTCTAATTACAACTTTTAAGAAGATGGTGCACAAAATCGGGATGCAAAGGTTCAAGGATGTTCTCATTAGGGGGAGTTAATATGCGATGTACTCTTTTTCCTTTATGAGGTTTTGTCTCACTGGGTTTTCCTTGTAAGGTTTTTAATGAGGCAGCCGAAATGCGTATTATTAGAGATTTGTACTCTTTTTCCTTCACTAGGTTTTTTTCCTACTGAATTTTTTCTAGTAAGGTTTTAACGAGACACATTATCTACCAATTAGACATTCAAGGGGGAGTGTTATAAATGTATTTACATTATAGTGAATGTCTATCAAGATCTACTTTGATATCTATTAGGATTTGAAGTATCGTCTTTTACTCAGACTAGGAATAGATTTTTCCTGTAAATAAAGGGGTTTTGTTCATTGTATTGATAATGTGATAATCTCTCATCCCTTAAGAGAAATAAAAATCTATTCTCTCTCGACTCTTCTTCTTTATTATTTTATAACATAATTATTATATTATCTTTATTATTTAAATAAATATTCTATATGTAATGTTTGAACTCATTTACACCTAATAAATAATAAACACATGTGCAACATTGAAAGCACACAATTTAGGCAACAGGTACGTTTACTATTTAGCAAGATTTACCAAGGCAAGTGAACACACACCCCCTCGCTCTCATCACTTGTATCGCGCCTCCAAAGAAAACAAATGGCCGCTTTTCTTTGTTAAGCTAATACGCCTGCTTTGGACATCAACTTCACTGGGGGACTACCCGAATTTCAGTTGTTAGTAAATCGCACTATTAATTTCATCTAATTGATGTTTTCTTCTATTTTTTTTTTTTTTTTTGTGGCAATTGTTACACTTTGATGAAATCTTGCTTTATTATTAAGACCCATCTGCCAATTTATGCCGGTTTACAATGAAAACTTAGCTTCTGTGAGTTACTAGGGTTTAAGAGTTTGCCCTTTTTCCCAAAAGATTTAAAAATAATCTCTTTTTTTTTGCTTGTCCACTTAATTTTTCTTCAGCATTCTATGTTAATTATGTGAATTTATTGGGGTTTAGGGGTTTGCCCTTTTCTCCAAAAACAGAAAGTTGATTTTTTTTCCATTAATTTTTGTTCAGTATGTGCACGACAGTTTCTAGATTGGTTTGGTTGCAGTGATTTAGTTCTAATTATTGTTCCATACAAAGAAATTGGTAGGGGGGTTGTTGTTGTTGCAAAGAAATAGGTGGGGTTTATTAAGAACCTTACATTCCCTAGGAGGTTCTACCACGTGGAATGGCTCTTTAATGGAGCTTTAGCCTTGACTGATCGTGACCAAGAAACCACTGGTTTTGCTTGGTGAGCCGGGAATCCCCGGCAACTCAATTTATCCGGTGAACTACTAGGGACTCATGAAGCCCATGCTGGATTAATCATATTTTGGGCTTCTCTGTGTGTGTGTGTGTGTGTGTTTCCTTTAAAACTTAAATAGTAGTGGTGTTTGTTTGGATGCCGAGGTTATATTGGACATTCGAGGATTTAACGTTTCATACTGCTGACAAGAAATTGTTACAATTGATTCATGCTTAAGCTGTTAAAAACTGATAGCTTACTCATTTGAATATGAAATATCCAAAAAAAATGTATATGTTTTTTTTTTGCATTCAACCAAGATTAAGCTTAACTGATAAAAGAAAGGCATCAGCTTCATTCTTAAGCTTCTGTTCTAAATTACTCCCTATTTCTCTGTTTTTAATATTGAGCTTCAGCTCTTTATGTTCTGTTAGGAACACGCAGAACTAAATTTTAAACATAAACCAGAGGATTAAAACATTTCAGTTTTCACAAAGGAGTATAAGATTTTATTTATTTTTTGATAAATGGGGCGTTTTAATTGAAGGGGAAACTATTACATTGTATTTTTGGAACAAAACTAACTAATATGAAGACTGGAAACTTAAAACTAGTACATATATCAAGGAACTGATTTATGAAACCCGTGCCCCGCACAAGATTTTCAAAAATTGCTTCAGCAACCCCCCCTTCTGCCCTGCAAAAGGACAAAACGGCCCCATTGCCATTTCTAAGGTCAACATTAGGTGGGTTAAGATGGTACCCTTATATCAATGTTGGCTTGAGTCAATTTGGACTAAATGGGTCATAACTCAACTTGTCCAACCTCTAACCTTTTTCTCCTTTATGGAGAGGGAAAATGGATGAAATTTTAAATGATCTTTTTTTGGAACTTGACAAACTTCTATTATGGGTTAATTTGGGTTGCGTGTGAATAAACTCATTATTGCATTTGTTTGGATGAGTTGGGTACGATGCACGTATAGGGGCTAAATTTGACACCCCTACGAAGTACATGCTCCACTAGCATCTTACTTTGGTAGCTTCAAATTGTGGTAGGTAGAGTCTCATTTGATATTTAGGTAGCCGTTGACTCCTCTTGAGATGGTTGTACTTTCTCCTCCTCCAATCTACTGTCTACACATGGAAGAATATTTCACATGTTTCTGTGGCTTCCCTGACAGCCTCTACCACCCTCCCCCATGACACCTATGACTAAGAATCCCATATTTGTGAGGATTGTCTTATTATTTGATCTAATGATCTAAGAATTTTTATGAATTTCTTTTGTTCAGAATATTTTCTAACTTGTAATGATATTTCAACATCTTTAGGGCCTGAGGTGCAGGATGAATAAGAAGAAAAACCCTGTTGTATTCTTAGATGTATCAATTGATGGAAGTGCTGCAGAAAAAATTGTTATTGAGGTAATATATGAACTAAATATTATCAACCTTTATGGGTGTCTTCCTTTTTTAGGATGTTTTTCCCTTTTCTTCCGTATGAAACAATGTCTTGAAACTGTTTCTGATATGTCATATATTCCAATTACCGCTACCTTTTTTTTTTGGGTGGAAATGTGCAGCTCTTTGCAGATACTGTCCCAAAGACTACAGAAAATTTCAGGTCACTCTGCACAGGTATATTGTTGGAAACTTTATTTGCTTTGTGCTATAAAGAGGTACTTAGTTAAGAGGAAATGATCTCTTATGACCACTTAAGATTGAATAGAGGAAAATGACCTTTCAGATCTCTTATGTGTTAAAATGAATAAAAATGAAGGTCTCTTATTAAAAGGGCAAAAAACTAAAACTAGTTTGTAAAGGGCTACAAAACCAAATATCACCTAGTTTGAGGCCCCCATAACCCCTCCTCCCAAAATAAGAAAAAAGGCAATGAAAAGCTTCTTCAGTTCTATCTTTGTCGTACTACTAATCTGGATAGGAATTAAGCAAGGTTTAAATGTGTGTTAATTAGTGGGAATCATGCCTCATTGCGAGGGGCCTTGCGGAAAATCCTCTGTAGGTCAGTGAATACCATCATTGTGATTCCGTGGTATTTTGAGACTATCCATTGTTTTATGAAATCTTGTGGCCTGAATGAAACTCATAACTTCCCTGCCATTGGAAACTGTCTAGTGTTCTGTGAATTCCTGCCCTAGTCATCAAAATGTGATTTATGGATTCAATTAATTGAACTAGATTTACCCACCTTTTTCACCCAAGTAAATTTCCCGGTAGGTGCTACCTAGTTTATGCAGACTAAGGATCCATTCGACAATCTTTTTGATAATATATGTAGATAAATTGATAACAACACGGACAACGAATACTTTAAAATAAGAAGATTAGAAAGAGGGAGAATTGATTCTTAAAAAGAAAACAAGCTCAAGATTTGAACTCAAAACCTTGTTTAAAAGTAAAACAAGCAATAAATCAGTTAAGAAAAAGAATAAGAAAAGGAGGGAACTCAAACGAGCAATCTTACCATTTAAGAAACAACTTATGGTTCAAAGAAGAACAAAAAGGGCATAACCGAAAAGAGAACCTACAAAAGGTCTCCACAAGCCACAAGGTTGCTATATTAATTTTAAATTAGACTTAGTTACAATGAAGATGAAAACACTCCTTTATATAGGAGTAGTTGGTGCTACAACCTAAAAGACATTCCAAATTTCAAAGGTGATCAAACTAAATTAAATAATCTGAAAATTTTTAGGTGCATAAAGACTACCAACACTTTGGTCCAATAAAGCTATAAATGTAGTCAACGAAGCATTAAATGAGCTTCTAGAATACAACTTTGGGCTACTGTAATTTCTCCTCATTTGGACAAATTTTGGGCCATCATTCCAACTCCTTTTGGTCTTCAATTTGGGCCTCGAAAGATCAACATTGTGCTGGCCTTATTCTTCCATCATTAGACTTGTTCTTATTGTTAATTGAGACCCATTAAAATATCTTCATATTTTCTACCCTTTAATTGAGCTTCCACGGATGCTATTGTTCTCCCTTTTTAAAGAAGATTCCTCCACGAATCTTGACATTGACTGTAGCTGCTCCTTCAATGGATTTTGAGCCTCCGTGGTTGCTATCATTCCCCCACACTCGAAGAAGATTTGTCCTCAAATCACCCATGCCTACGACAAACTAGATTATCACAATAAGTGGGAGGTAAATAAAGGAAGTAAAATACTTATTTGGTAAAAGTAAAACTAGGTAGTGACCATGCAACCACTTAATCCATTTATATATATATGTAAGAGAATCCAAAGATTTGGTAGTACTTAGTTGGATTTCAACTAATGCTTATCCAAATATTTTGTCATCTTTAGTTAGATAAAACTAATGCTTATCAATTACTTTAAAAGGTTTTTCTTCTTCTAAATTTTTCCTTTGACATGTGTTTTTAACTTACTATTTCATATTAATTTGTTTTTTCTCTTTTTTTATATTATCCTTAATTTAGTTCAATATTATTTCACTTGCCATTATATAATAACTAAAAAAAGTATTTTTGAGATAATTTACAATACCTTAATTTGATTTTTTCCTCCCCCCCCCCCCCCCCCACCAAACACACACATCTACCTCTTTTTCTTTTACATTATATATATAATGATGTTAAGTCACTAATTTTGATTAAAAAATAGTATATGCTACTTATATTTATTTTATTTTAAATTTTTTGTCAATAAATAATAATCCTAAAACATATAATGAACATTACTTTACTACTATATATAATTGAGAACACCCATTTTTTCAGGCTTCATATGAATTTATTATGTTAATTTTATCCTAAATTATATTTTAAAAATCTTGAAAGATCTCACCTATTTTTGTAAATGTAAATAATTATATTGACATTTAAAATTCTATACAAAAAGTAATGAGTTATAGAAAAAGTGATAGTGACACCATAAAAGATCTACTTATCCAATTAGATTAAAAATTAATTAAAAAAAGTGCTAATTTCTTTTATATAAAAACTAATTAAAAAAGCTGATTGGGTATTGTAATATTACTTTGGGTCAAAGGAATTGTGTTGATTGATAAGTAACTTAAGAGCTGGAAGTTTATTGTGCTGCTGCTTGTTAGAGTGTCTCCCATTGGTTTACAGAATGTGTTATTGTCCATATCTTGAATATCATGAGCTAACGTTTAGGATTGAGTTAGGCCCAACATTTATTTCTTTTAACATGGCATCAAGGTTAGACCTATCCACGTGGCTTGTTTTCTAATGGTGAATCCCACATGTTATGTTCCATATGGCAGTTCTCCAAGTAGGAAAATACAATAACAGAGAGGTCTGGCTCTGATATTATGAGAAAATAAACCAAGGGCCTAGCTCAACCTCTCTGATTGTTCAATTCTGGGCGTGTGGGAGCATCAGTATCTCACGTTTGTCAAGGGAATAAGTTTCTGTTTTCTCATATGGTCTTAAATAAACTTCACTTAAATGAGTTAGTTATTGGGGTTGAGTTAGACGCAATGATCATTTTCTTAACACTGCTAAGTTTGTTGTATTTTGCAATGAGGGAAAAGGTTGGTTTAAAAACTTGAATATTTTCCTTTTCATGTGTGCATAGAGTCGTTAAGAAATCACATATTCCTGCATAACAATGAATCATTGTGCATGGGTTCTTTTATTATTCTCACTGTTTTCATTTTCTACACTAATATTATTTTCCTTTTATTGGCATGAGTGTAATTGGTTGATCTTTGAATGTTGCGATTTCAATGATATGTTATGTTTTGAAGGTGAGAAGGGAGTTGGAGCATCTACTGGGAAACCTCTGCACTACAAAGGATGCTTATTTCACCGTGTAATAAAAGGGTTTATGGCACAAGTATGTTCTCTCTCTCTTTCTCTCTGATACTTGTATTCTTTGTCCTGTTTGTCCGTTGGCACAAGTATGCTCTGATATTTGTATTCTTTGTCTGTTGAGAATAAACAGTGTAGGAATTGTTGTGCCTTTATATTTGTTTTACCCAACTTTGTGTCTCACAGGAATATCAATTGTATCCTTCAGCATGATATGTGATAATTCCAGAATTTGGGTTCGAAGTTTACAATTTATCTTTTTTCTACCTCGACAAAATCATACTCTTAAATCATACAGCCCTATCTTACTGGCCCTTCAATATCACGAGAAAATTCTGTTTGTGAGCTTCTCTGCTAATTTGTGGGATTAAGAAGGGGATGCTTTGCAGATTTTATGGATATCTTGTTTGTCATATATTTCAAATGAGAAATTAATTGTATAGGGGTGAATATCAGCTGATCCGCTTCATGGGCTATTTGGGCTTGGTTTGATGACTACAGTTGGCATTTAAGAATATACTGTAGCTGTTGTTTTCCTTTTTGTTTCTTCCACAATCTAACATAGGTTTCTAGAGTTTCCCCCTTGGTCAATATATTGGGGAAATATCATCAGTACCATGACCTGTTTCTGTTTCTACAGGGCGGTGATTTCTCCAAAGGGAATGGTATGCTTTTTCGCCTTCTGGGGCCCTGAACTGTCAATTGGTGCAGAGGACTCTTTAAGTTCCAACTTCTTGCCCAGAAGTAAGGCACAAACTTTTAATGTTTTGCAGGCACTGGCGGAGAGAGTATATTTGGAGGGAAATTTCCAGGTATATATATATGTTTTGAGTGTTAGATACTAGGTAAATGATATGATTGATCTGATGGTAATTTTTTCTCCATTAGATGAAAACTTTGAAATTGACCACACTGAGGCTGGTCTTCTCTCGATGGCAAATAGCGGTCCTAATACAAATGGATCCCAGTTCTTCATTACATTTAAGCGAACTCCTCATCTTGACGGGTATTTATCTGACATATGAGTGCACATTTGTTTCAACAATGTTTTCTCTTTCAGCCTGAACCCTGACATACCTCTTGGCTTGTACTCCAAATCCTCTACAAGGATCAATACCTAATTCCTAACATGAAGCATCTACATTTCTGTTGCAGGAAGCATGTTGTTTTTGGAAAAGTTGTAAAGGGAATGGATATCGTGAGGAAAATTGAAGAGTTGGGAACAGCCAATGGGAAACCATCTGGGCTTGTGAAAATTGTGGATTGTGGTGAAATGTCTGAGGGAAAAAGTAATGATACAACCAAAGCAGAAAAAGGTGATTTTATCTTTTCCAAGACTAAGATGTTCCTACTCTGCTGCAGTGTTACTGCCTCATCTAAGAGATTGTTTTGTAGTCCTGTTTCTGTTGTTCATTCATATATTTCTGCCTTGTCTCCAGGGAAACATAAAAAGTCAGCCAGAGCTCTTTCCTCTGACGATGATTCAGACAGCCGAGAGAAGGGGAAACACAAATCGTCCACCAATAGAAAGAAAAGGAAAAAGAGGAGATACTCTTCGTCTGATTCTTACAGTTCTGAGACAGATACTGATTCCTCTTCAGACTCTGACTCGGATTCTAAGCTGGACTCCTATTCTTCTAGTTCTTCAGGTGATGGAAGGCGTAAGAAGAGGAAGAGGTCGACTAAGAAAGAAAAGAGTCGACGCGGGAAGAAAAAGGACAGAAAGAGTACGAGGAGAAGAGTTCATCGAAATAAAAGACCGAGACGCAAGTGGTATTATTTTCTGTTGGCCCTTATCTGTGTTATTAATCTGTACTTGATTGATGATTTATTTTATTTTCATTGCATTCAGGAGCTCAGAGAGTCCTAGTAGCACAGATAGTGAGAGCCTGAGCAGTAGCAGCAGCGATAGCTCCGATGACGAAAATGGCAGGCCCAGTAATGCACGAAAAGGTTTCTATTAATTTATTCGGTGGAGGAGGAAAAACATGCACTATAAGAAAATTCACCAATTTATTCCACGATCTTATGCACAGGTTTGGGGAAGAAAGCATCAAAGCCTCTCAAAGGACAAGCTGTTTTGAAGCTGCAACAGAATCTTGAAGAGGCTGAAATATCTAAGAATGATAAGCTTCCAATTAATGGTCATGATAGAGATGTACAAGCTGACAGGACTCTCGCCACAAATGATCAATCTGATAATTCCAGCAGATCCAGGTTCCTTCCTTGGGTTTACTGAATGTTTTATGGTGTGGTACTTGCATATCTTCACAAGTGGACTCTCTCTTTGCATGATAAACAGGAGCATGACACCAAGTCCTAAGGGACAGCCAAGACCCAGCTGCCGGAGTAGTCGAAGTATGTGCCCAACAAAATTACCTGATAGACTTGATCAAAATGATGGAAGTCGTCAAATTGAATCGAAGGAGAAAAGTCTTTCAAAGAGTCCACAAAAAGCTACTCAGCCATCTCGGTCTAGTCCTGGCAGAAATTTATCTAGAAACAGTTCTCCAGATGGAGCTTCAAAACGAGTCCGAAAAGGCCGTGGCTTCACTGATCGTTATTCATTTGCAAGACGCTATCGCACCCCATCTCCTGAGCGTTCACCTTACAGGCCTTATTACCAGGGTGGGAGAAATTTTCAGGGGAATCGTGATAGGTAAACCGAGTTCAAAAGTAAAAATGTCTGTCAGAGGGGAAAGTCTGTTATGCATGCTAAAATACATTGTTATCTTTTTAGATACTCAAGCTATAGAAGCTATTCTGGTCGCTCTCCACAGGGATGGTACAGACGATCACCAAGAGGCAGAACTCCACCCAGGTTTTCCTCCTGAATTCCTGTCTATATGGTCTTTTTGTTCTGAAGGTTTCTTCATACGTGCAAATTTCAGCACTTCAATTTCTTATGTGCATGATGTTTGAGGTTTTGGTAGACTCTTTTGTTCCTTTCGGGGATCATAAAAGATCATGTACCTCTAACCCTCCTTTTCGTTCTTTGTTCAGTAGATACCGGCGCCGGAGTCGAAGTAGGAGTGTTTCTCACAGCCTAAGTGCTCTTCCTAGGCATGAGAGTCGTCGAGGTAGGAGCCCTTCACGCAGTCCTTCCCCTAGAGAAAAGCGGCACACAATTAATGATAGACTGAAGTCTCGTCTTGGGCCTCGTGTGGATGATCAGCGTTTTCCCAATAGGAGGTCAGCCTCAAGATCTAGAAGCTGTGACTCTATGCCTTCTCGATCTCCTGCTGCTGCTCCAAAGAAGCATAGTAGAAAAGTAGGATCTGCATCGCCTAATAGTTCGAGATCAACCTCCCCAGCTCAACAGAGGGGTCTAGTCTCATATGAGGATATTAGTCCCATTGGGACAAACTAATATGTACCCTATATGCTCATATATGAGCTAACTATATTTGCAAAAAGGTTACGGTTTAGGTTTGAACTTTGTTTGACCAGAAGTTGCTTAGTTGGGATTGCCAACTCAGTTTTAGCATTTTGTATTTTCGTTTAACCAGCAGTTCGACATTGACTCTCTTACTTACCCTTCCGTCTGATCCTCCCCATCTCTTAATCGAGGTTGATGTTGCCTGGGATCAGTAATACACTGTCGGATGGAGTAAGGTCTCCGCTCAATCAAATTCATAACTGCTGTTGCTTGTGCAGGAGTTGCAAGAGAACTGAAAAAAATTCAATAAAGTTGTCAACTAAGAAAGAATGGAAGTCTGCTAGCCGGGCTCAAATTAGCCTAAGAAGATCATATTTATCCTTCTACTATTAAAAATACAAGTTTAACCGCATCGTGTCTCGTACATGTAATATTTGATTATTTAAAATTAAATGATTTTGTCTATTGAGGAGGTTTTTAACAAAGTTTAAATCACTTTTTAAAGATACTTCATACTTTAATATAATAATGTGAACATATATTTATATATTTTAGTGTAAGTACATATATTTTACCATTAGAAGTTTCAAGTGGTTGATGGATTATCATTTTTGTGTTTGTTATGTATCTCTTTTACTTGCTGTCAGAGGCTAAGAAAGACATATCAATGTAAATCATATTTGTGGTAAGATTTTTTTTTTTATATTTAAAGTCTGTTCTTATTTTTAAAGTCAAATATTTACAAAATCATTGATTAAATTCTATTATATACGTAAAATTTTTAAAATTTTGTATTTCTTAACTTTTTCGTATTCTAAACGCTTTTATATTTATTTCTAGATTTTTCAAATATTCTTAACATTAAATTTAGTTGATTTAGAATTTTTAAACTAATAATAAAAGTATTAATTGTCATTAATTCTGATGACTTCTAATAAGGAAAAGTTTTGCTATAAATATATTTAATTAATTTTCAACTCTTAAATATCAGAAAAAAATAGTGAAAATTCGATTTTGTCTAAAGTAAAAATTTTAGTGAAGGGCAAAATGTTCAAACAACACTTTTAAGGCATTTCACACTTTTACTATATTATAGATATAGATATAGATATAAATATAGATTAGTCTAGGATCTGTGCGTTGCACGTGTATCAAGAGATAATTAAAAATAATATATATTAAAAATAAATTATTGTGTGTATGTTATTTTATTAAGTATGAATTACAAAAATATAATGTAATATTGAAGAGAAAAAAATATAGCTACTTAAAGAGGAATTGAGATTATGCTTATTTCCTAATTGTAAAAGCACTTTATTTTTATGAAAAATTATTTTTATTCTCATGATTCTACATTTTTATCAAATTAAAGGCAGCTTAGATGATTACATATCTTTAACATTTTAGGAGCCGTTTTGTTGCTGGTTCGAGTAGAGTTATTCATGTATTGAAACTATGTATATCTTCTACAACATTTGGTAGGTATTGATGGTTAATTCAAATATATACGTGATGTATATTTGTAGTCTATGCAAAATATATTATAAATCACAATATTTAATAGCATTAAACAAAATTATTCTCAAGACTTTTTATTATTGAGATGTACAAAATTACTTTTGATATAAAGAAGCTTACTCAAAATATTTGAAAGACATATTATTGAAAACATTATAAATATTACTGCAATATCTTATCAGTGAATTTTGAATATAAAGTTGTAAATTTCGGGTCAAATTCGAAATAGGGCTCAAAATTTTCAAAAAAAAAAAAAAGAAGAGTAAAAATCTAATAGGAAAAGAAAATAAATACTCCCTCCTTTTTAAAAAAAATGACCTAACTTGATTTGACGCAAAATTAAATAAAAAATAAAGAAGAATTTTAAATCTTATGCTAAATTATAATTATATCAAATATATCAAAATACTTTTTAATCTTGCGGTATTAGACATGTCATATGAAAAGTTGAAATTGATGTGTTCCAAAAAGAGAGAGCTCATTCTTGAAACAGATTAAAAAGAGAAGGCAAAATGGTTCGATAGACCCTTATACTATGTCTGTTTTGTAATGTGGATGCTCCTACTTACATGTTTGTCATCTGAACCTTTGAACCCACTAAAAAATAACATTTTAAACCCTATTTCGGTGTGTGTAATACAATTGCTGCCACGTCAGCTTCCACGTCATTTTAAATGCTTCATTAAATTCCACATCATAATATCTTCATTAATTAATTTTTAAAATTATTAATCAATAATAAAAATAAAATGGTAAATTAAAAAAAATTAAAATAAAATTCATTTACAAAAGTATGCCAAAAATATAAATTAAAAAAAAAGAAAAAAAAAGGAGACCTTACTAGACCCTCGTCATTCTCCATCTCCTCTATACCTCTCAATTCCCCCATTCTTTTTCTACAAACAAAGTATTCCTAGAATCTTTTTCTTGCTAAATTTCTTCCATTTAGAAGTCTTGAACTTACAAGCAAGAGAAATGAAAAGGTGCTACCCTTTTTGTTAGGCAAAAATTGAATTTGGGATGAAAATTGAAGTTGGGTATTGATTAGATTTGATGAATTTTATTTCTTTTTCAGCGAATTTAGGTGTTCCATGGGAGATTTGGAGATGATATAATTGAAAAAAATGAATTTGAATGAAAATTGAATCGTTGCCATCGTCATCGGCGGCTGCAGCGACGATGGTGAGGTTTCTCGTATGTCGTTCAAAAAGAAAAATCATCTGAGTTGTTCTTTTCTTCCTTGGAGATTGAAAATTGCAAGAATAAATTTTTCTTTTTAAGAAAAAAGGGGATTAGAAATTGCAATCGTTGGTGGGGGATTGGAAACTGCAAGAATAAGTTCCTTCTACTAATGGTTATATATTGGTGTGTTGGACATGACATTTAACGACAAACAAAAATAGAGAATTCATAGGGAGATGGGGAAAGGGTAGAGGGACGAGGAAATAGACTGGTGCGGGGTGCGGGGTGCGGGGTGAGGGGAGAAGGGCTGAGGGGTGGGGGACGGGGGAAGAGGAATGAGAGAATGAGGGCTGGTGCAGGGGTGACGGGGTAGGGTGATTTTTTTTTTTTTAATTTTTTAAAATTATTTTAATATAAAATTGATAAAAAAAAATGATCCTCACTCTCACCTCAGGTGCGTGGCTGCACGCGTTTAGTATTACTCAGATATTTTTATGCCACATAAGTTCGGTCAACGGTCAAAGGGTTTAAAATATTACTTTTTAATGGGTTCAAGGGTCCAGATAACAAATATGCAAGTAGAAGTGTCCACATTACAAAACAAACATAGTACAACGGTTCACTGAGTCATTTTGCCAAAAGAGAAAGTAGGTAATTCTCTCATAATGTGAACATGTTCTTTGTTTTCTCCGTGCGGTTGATTTCTCTATTCAAAGCTTATTGTTGCTTCATTTTCTCTATTTAGAGCTTCTTAACTTTTCCAAGTTTGCTCATCTTTTGTTATTTCAAAATAGTTTTTTTTCTATTTTATCTTCAATATGAGCTATTTTGAAGCTATTGTATCCACCAATGAAAGAATTAATCAATTTTAATTTTTGAATCTTCAATTTCCCCATGAGTTCCTACATGTATCCGAGCGCTTTGTCTCACTTGATTGTCCAGATCTAAGGTAAGCTCCTTCTTTCCTCATCCTTGATTTGTTTCGATCAACTGCTATTTGGGGTTGATTTCTTGCTCTGTTGTTCTATGTATCTCTTGTATGAGTTTTATTTGTGTTTGTTGTGTTGAAAAAATTTAGCTAATAGGCCTCTTCAAGTTTTCAATTAGTAAAATAGTCTACTCCTGTTTTCTCGTTTTAAAACAAAGTAAAAACAATAACTTCAATAAAAAATTGGACTATAATAACATATTAAAAATTATGAGAGCTACTTACAAATATACTTAAAACATAAAATCCTAACCCATTTATTTTAATTTCAAATTACTTCTTTCCTCTCTCTAACTTTCTTCTCCTCTATTCTTACTGGAAATTTATTGTTTCTTCAGCTTCTCCTTTTTGAAGCTGGTATTTTTTCTAAATGCCCCATCTCCTCCAAAATTTGTAAGTTTTCTACTCTCCTTTTATTTTAGTACGATTTTTTCTAAAGAAAAAGATTTGTGTATATATATAATCGGCCGGATGAAAAAAGATCAATAATTAATCTATCGGATAAGAAATGATTGATGATTAATCTATTGGACGAATTACTATAATCGGTCAGCTATTGAATAACATAGAAGACCGATGTATAACATCGGTTGGGTCAATAATCGATCTGTCTATATATAGTTTTATCGATAATCAATCTGTCGGATCGATAATCGACCTGTCCATATATCGATCGGATCAATAATTGATCTGTCCATATATCATTCGAATTGATACTTAATCTGTCGGATCGATAATCAATCTGTCCATATATCGATCTGATTGATAATAAATCTGTCCATCGTAAATCAGGCTTTGAATTCATTTGTAAATTTTTTAAAAGATTTTGGTGGAAGGAATTTTGCTTAAATTATGTAAGTTGATGATTTGTGGATTAATTTGTAACTTTTAAAATTTGTAAATAAATTTTAAATCAAATGAACCCCCGCCGACCCGAAAAAAAAAAGGTTATAGTCCATTTAATTAAAAAGTAAATTTGAAGAGGCTATTTAAGAGAAAATCCCTAATTTAAGATATTGGCGGTGACTCTTTTTTTCCTATTAATGCAGAGCTGCATGCTTTTTCCTAAGAAGGAAGTGGGTTTTTCTCTGTTGGTTAGGGTAGACGCTTACCAAAAGAACATTTCATAAAATCTATACACGTTTTTGTTTACAATTTTTGTTTATGTATAATCATATTTATGCATGTACACTAATTATTTTAATTTTTGTGTAAAGGAGTAATTTAAAATGAGTTCTTTCCCTATGCCATCTTCCCTACTGAGTTTGCATGTTCTTTTGGTTAGCAAATATATGAGTATGTTGTTTTTTTTTTCAATTTTTTTGTCTTACCTGAACAAAGTTGATTTATACAAAAGTTTACACATATATTAGTTCCAACTTGGATTATCTAATTTAAGATGGTCAGGGACTCACTAGCATGGGAGGATGTTCGTCAAGCTTTAGATATTTCACAGTGAATAATAGTAGAATTATACTTTTATTTGTTAAGGTGCGGCCATAATTACCATTATCTGCAATATAGGCGTCTTAATTCATAGCTTTACTTTTAGTCTATAATTTATCAAGTTCTATGTGGCTAGATACTTCACTTTAGTACATGGATAGATCAATAATTAATTAACATGATAATGAAACTGCTTTATAGACGCATTATTCTCAGCGTGGTTCAGATGCAAGAAGGATTGACACACATAGTTTTTATTGATAAAGGTAACCAATTAACTCCTTAGTTTCTTCTCCTTCTAATGATTTTTAACAGAAATAGGCAAGATATAATGCAACAAGCATAGAAATTCATGCTTCACATGGTATGCAAAGGAGGCAGAATCTTTAGAAGATATACTATGTCACAGACTCGTTTTTCACTGTGTCAGCGGCACATAATTTTGTCCGTGCGGCGCCAATGGTTCCCCCAATTATGGGCCGGCCTTCCTCATTTCTCAGGTCTTTAGCACGATCCTGTGCCTGTGGGAAGCTCACCTTAGAGGTTTGCTCCCTTTGGTGCCGCTCTATCAACATATCGGCTGACATGGCCAACATATAAGCAACTCTTGTGGCGCACTTGCAATCCTTGGATCTCATCCATATGCGCTCCTGCGGATGGCTACGGACATAATCGTCCCTCTCCGGGTCTGAGCATCACTATAACGTGCACAATACTATCCTCAAGCTTGACATCGCCTTGTGCATGTGCACTTGACCTTTGCTTCGCCCAAGTAGGGCAACCTTCAATCCTTGGCCTTAGTCTCAAGCGTCTTTCTTAGACATGCCCTCTCATGTATTATGGCATAGCCAAACATAGCCCACGCAACTTGCATCAAACTTCCATAGAACAGTGTCGCTCCATAACTATGCGTCTAGGCCAATGGACCCTTGCTCGCTTGGCTGAACCTTGGCCAAGCTCACAAGTCAGCTCACGAGTCTCTTGGGGAGAGTATCTCGATTGCTCTATCGGCTTGGAGGCATCCTTCCATCACTTAGACAACCCGCGGGGCATGTCGATTCATATAGCCAACCTCTAGCTTTGTCGGGGCGCCCAACGCTGGTCCACCCGACCTTGCGTTGCCCATAGGGTTCCCGAGCCCCATAAGTACCTTGCGCATTCCTTTGACATGCCAATACAGGCCCTTGAGGTTGTCCCTCAAGGCAGCACACTTGGGGTGGCCATCTGTCGACACACCCAGGGGAGGCTGGTAGGCTGTCACCATGTACACCCCCTTATATATGCTTAAAATAAATAATCCCAATGTTTGGCACTAAACATCATTCTGCCCGAGAATCATTTAGACTATTCATTCAACCTTCAAATTAGGTGCCGTTTGTTCCTAATCCTTTCTCTTGAATTCTTTCACACCTCAATGAAGTTTCATCCCATTCCCATGCTTAGGGAACGAGTTATGGCCTTCGGAACAATCAGCAAATTACGACAATGCCACTGGACCTTGGCCAAGTCAAGCCCCTATCCAAATGGACTCTAAACGAACCCAAATTTGGTAAGCATACATAAGGTACCCTTAATATGATCACCTTAAACCGAAATCCTTAGATTCCACTTGTATCTTAAAATGGCACGGTGCTGACATCGAACACCGGACACGATCCTCACCATGCCTTCACCCCCTTGGGCTCAAACCAAGCCCTCATCAAATCACCTTGGCACTCTTAGGACATGTCATGCAACATATATAAATGCTTTTTGCCTCTTGTTATGCCCCTTTGTCTTGTCTCCAACATCAACTCATTCCTTTAGCACATGTCTCCTGCATAGCTGACAGGGGTGCGACCTAGTTGGCCCATATAGTCTTACCGGTTGACAAGCCCCAAACCTTTGAGGCACACACCCTCACACAGCTGAAATAGTCATTGTCCTCAATGACATACGACACCGATGACAACCCGAAGTCTGCACCCTTAGGTATTTACATCGCGGTTCCCACATCCTTGTTTGTAGGAACTCTTGCGAGCTCCTTCTTAAAAATGGAGTCAGGATCCTTGCCCTTCTCCCCCAATTTTTATCCAAGCGTGCACTCCTCACTTCATCTTGGATGGTGTCTCCACACTTGCACCCTCTGATGACTAACTTTGCGGTGACCTTAAGTCATATCCGCACTATGCTCCTCACGACCTTCATTTTGCCCGAGAACCTGTTTCCACCCTGGAGATCCTACTAGCCCATCTATACCGACATGTCTAGCCCTTCGATCCCTTTTTCTCTGGTAGACAACTATCTTCCCTCCTGGACTTTTACCTTTTTAGCATAACATAGCTAGGTAGGCATCCCTCGATGTGGGATCTTTGCCAACCATACCCTCATAGTCCTTTTCTCTTTCTTCTTTGAACGACATCACTGGCGGTATCCCAAATTACGAACTTTGTCCCAATCATCATTCACAACAGACTTAAGAAACCCATGCTTCACCATGGCACCTTTTGGCATCTCATGTGCTCCGCGCCCATAGGAACCTCGCACTCTCTTGGGACGTACCTTTGGCAAGTACTTCTTATCTCAAAGTGTCGGCATCTACGCACTACTTTATGAATTAGACACTTCATTCAAAACTCTCTCTTTTCCTTCGCAGTTCTTCGACATTTGGGGTACCCTCGTACCTATAGCCTATGATGTGAACTCCCTTGGTTTACCCATCTGCGACCTCCTACCCGCTCTTCTGCTCTTGGAAATAACCCATCCTCAAACTTGGAACCCAATCCATTTTCGGCGCTTTAGCTAATCCCACTTTGACAACTTTCCTTACCTTTAGTACTTCGCACAACACCTCTCCATGAAATGATTTGGTTTTGACGTGCCGCTCACACACCTGATAGATTTACCTCCACCTGACTTTAATGCCCATATTCCTGCAAGAAAGCCTACACTCAGGTCCTTTTTACGTTGTCGCGGCCCAATGGTCCGCTTAGTGCTAGCCTGGTTCTTGCCATGCATAGAATTCTTTCAACTACAAACTTTGCTTGCCCATGCTGTTGGATTCACTACCCACTCATCCTGCATGGCTCTCCTTTGTAGGGACTATCCTGCCACTCCTCGCAACCCATTGGATGGCTAGGTTTTAGTTCTGACTTGGGTCTAACTTTCTTAGGTGGACGGACCCCTTCATATGCCTTCCGGAAAAGCTCAAATCCAACCTTCTTGGTGGACACTCTAAATTGATGCCTTAATCGCATCCATTGAAAGATTTATGCATGATCAAGCCCAATGTTTATAGTCTACGGCTTCAACTCTCTTGGAACATAGCTGCACGATCTGGGAAATATGGTTCATCCTCTTGACCACCCAACTTATCGGCATATCCCCTTCTCTACCTCAGCCTAGACTCTTTCATGGCCGACAACCCTGGCTCGTCGCTTTGCATGAACAAACTATTTGACTGGCAATCTTCTAATGCACTCCACTAACCTTGATTGACGTCCTCGTCAAGTCCATGCTCTCTTCTGACTATAGTTTCCAACATACCGCTAACAGAGTTTCTGACGAACTGACGTTTCCCCACAATCAAGGACATTTGAGCACCAATTATCCAACTGTCCAACTTTGTGGTTTCACTCAAACAACATCGCACGATGACCACACCTGTTGGCCCAATGTGACTCCATAGAATCCCTCTGCATACGGTACCCACTGATTTGAAGTCATCCCTTAAAGGTATCTCAATCACTCTCGGATGCTTCGAAGATGAATCAACCCATACAGATGAAGGCGGAATCAACGGCTGTGACATGGCGTGATTCTGAAATAATGGGCCTTAGTTGACATAGCTAACTCAAGCGTCTCAACATACAACTAATTCCCTTCATAAAGTAGCATCGTCTCAAACGATCTTTATGAGCACGACGAATGTCAATCTTTGCTTTGACGTGATCACTGCAATGACATTCACAATCTGCTCTCAAATTTATGCTCTGATACCATTTGTCATGGGTTTATTTTTCACTGTGTCATCGACACACAATTTTGCTCATGCAGCGCCCATGGTTCCCCCGAATATGGGCCAGCTTTCCTCATTTCCCAGGTCTTTAGCACGATTATGTGCCTGTGGAAAGCTCACCTTAGTGGTTTGCTTCCTTTGGTGCCGCTCTATCAACATGTCGGCTGATATGGCCAACATATAAGCAACTGTTGTGGTGCACTTTCAATCTTTGGATCTCATCCATATGCGCTCCTGGGGATAGCTACAGACACACACTCGTCCTTCGCCTAGGCCTGAGCATCGCTATAGCATGCACAGTCCTATCCTCAAGCTTGACATCGCCTTGTGCATATGCACTTTGCCTTTGCTTCGCCCGAGTAGGGAAACCTTCAATCCTTGGCCTTAGTCTCAAGCGTCTTTCTTAGACATGCCCTTTCATGTCTTATGGCATAGCCAAACATAGTCCACGCAACTTGCATCTAACTTCTATAGCACGGTGTCGCCCCACAACTGTGCGTCTAGGCCAATGGACCCTTGCTCACTTGGCTGAACTTTGGCCAAGTCAAGCCCCTATCTAAACAGACTCCAAACGACCCCAAATTTGGTAAACATACATAAGGTATCCTTAATATCATCACCTTAAACCGGAATCCTTATATTCCACTTGTATCTCAAAATGGCACGGCGCTGACATCGAACACCGGACACGATCCTCACCATGCCTCCACCCCCTTGGGCTCACACCAAGCCCTCATCAAATCACCTTGGCACTCTTAGGACATGTCATGAAACATATACAGATGCTTGTTGCCTCTTGTTATGCCCCTTTGCCTCGTCTCCAACTTCAGCTCATTTCTTCAGCACATGCCGTCTGCATAGCAGGGGTGTGGCCTAGTTGGCCCGCACAGTCTTGCCGGTTGACAAGCCCCAAAACTTTGGGGAGTCACATTCTAGGTTCATTGTAAACTTAGATAGAAAATTCTTTCTAACAAGTAATATTTTTCTTGAGAGACATGTAAAAGAGAAACACGACATATAATTAGATACAAAGAAAGTGTAATATTCTCTCCGCTTTAAAGTAGTTGGCATGTTTATCAAAATATTTGTCGGTTTAAAATGCTCAAGAGAGCATTAATCATTCTTTTTTCAACTTTACCCATAACATTAATTATTCTAGAATTAAGAGGGCATGTAAATAGATAAATGCAAATAGCACTGGTTCAAAGCTGCGATCCCCATACTCTACAGGTGTGGAGTGGTTTATCTTTCTAAATGAAAACCTCCTAATTAAACACCCTAACAAGCACCTCCATATTCTACAAACACATGCATCAAATTATTATAAGCATTCAATGTGACCCCATGAGCTGTTATTAGAAAATTGACCTTTTGTCAACAATTGTCTGTGTCAATACCATGCAACCCCATTTAGCTTCGTAATATGATAAAGGATTAAAGACTATTTTATAATATTTAAGAGCACATATTTTGGCAACACATGTTCCCATTTCTCTCAAGGCTCCCTGTTGAGCAAAAGCTGCAGCATAATGAAGTCGTGATTAATCTTTTACTATAAGCTGAAGGGGGCAAGAAACGAATAGAATGACTTGATTGTTGCTAGAAAATTAGGAGAGTCCAAAAGACATTTAGCAGTAGGCCTCCTAATTAAAGAAAAAAGAAAAGTTAGTTTTGGATGGTCCATTATCCTTTCAGGTATCGACACTAAATAAGGAGTTTAGGAAGTAACATCAACGCAAGCTTTTACAGACGAAAAAGTGAATACAAAATTATACTATCAAAACTATACCTTCTCCATCCTTTTGTATGCAGGATTCAACAACTTGAGTGTCAGGGAGAAGCTGCTGTACTAAAGTAGGTAAGACACCGCTCTCCAAGTACGTAACTAAAGAGGTGGGATCAAAAAGCAGTCTTCTAAGTGGAGTTTTGCTAAGATGCAGCAACTGCAAAGATATCATTAGCAATATCTTCAGAATAGATATGTGAATGGTAATATTTCTGCTTCCAAAGCAATAGTTCTTGATATCCGCAGATATATTATCACCCACTTCAATATTCTTGAGAAGGTAATTCACATCAATAATAGATGGCATGACAATGTTGGTGCTAGAGCCAGTTTTTCTTGACGTAATATTCTCTAGTGTCTTATTTGGATTCGAGCTCTTCATGACCTCTAGATGCAAGTTGTAGATAGGAACCAAATGAGGTGCATGCTTAGAAAACACAATTGCTTTTTCCAATTCATGCAAGAATGAAGTTTCAAAAGTCCGAACTTTCTCAGTCACATCATTTGTTGGGAGCTGAATTATTTTTACTTTACTGATCTCGTCACAACTTCCCAAGGTAGCGAAACGTCAAGGGGTATGTGGTTTAGTGAAAAATTGATGGCGAGCCTTTCTCCCGTACTCAAATTCGACTTCCTCCGCTGAAATTTGATAAGGAGTACGCATTAATGCTAGGACTTTTGGAAGGTCAGAAAGCATGACCTCGCTGGCTATCCAAGGTAATAATTTTTATTCATGGCATGTTTGTATTAACTCCTACTTCTATGTACTGCTGCTAATTTTTCTATGGGAGGCATATGTAGTTTGGGAGACTCGATAAGGCAAAAAAAAGTCATAAAAAAATTATAGGGTACATCAAAAGTAGATAAAGTTATAAAAAATTTAAGTGTCACAAAGAAGGATGAGGGGTGACTTGGATAATAGTTGGCTTGAACTCCTAGAGTAATCACACTCTACAGGTTGTATGAAGGTGATCTGTTTGTCAATACATACTCCTTTATTAGGTTTAAGGTGGTTGTTTAGATTTCATATTTTAAGTTAGCTTCAAGTGCTTAATTTTGATCTATTCATGTGCCTAAAATTTTCATATATTGCAAACCAGTTTCTTTCAGGTGATCTAGCCTAGCCTACCCTCTTTTCTATTTTATTGAATCAAATTAATTATGTGCAATCTAAATGTTATTGCCTATGATTTACACTTCATATAAGGTGTATGTTGAAATTCTTCAGAAGATATTTTACATAAATGAAAACGAAGTATGAGGTATTACATTGAGTCATCATGGTGAATTTAAAATAATTAAATAACTTCGAATGTAAGCACAAATAATTTACTGAACTGTAATATACTATTTGTGTAATTCAAAAATTTTTAATTTATGAGAGAACTAATGGGTATGGTTGATGCATCTAACTAAATATCATAGTTGATGCATCTAACTAAATATCTCTTTACTCTGTGTATCAGTGTATGTGTGTTGTTTCTTATAAGATAGGTTGTCCATCTTTCATCTTTGTGTGATCTTTGTGTTTTCCTATAATGTATTTTCACCGTGTTGCTATTTCTCCTACAACTTTCTCCACCTTACAAACAAGTGTCCTTCAATAGTTAACTTTGAAAGATTATTCCTCTCTAAATTCCATCTATGTACCTTATCTTAATCAACTTAAAGAGGTTCATATTCATGTGGATTATGTGATATATGACAGTAGATAGAGACGACAATAACACAACAATGTTTTTTATACAAACAATAGCATAACATTGTTCTTTCTTAACTAATACCTCAAGTTTAAAGCTTTAATCATAATAATAACAATTCATGGTTATATAAAGAGTTTATTTTTCTAAGATGAGGAGATTCCTTTATCTGGATAGAAGAAACTTGTGAATATATAGTTAACATATAGTTTTACCTGAATAGAAGAAATTTGTGAACATAGAATAAATTCAAGCATGTCACACAAATTCTAAATCACATAACTACAAAATTACATAGAATAAAAGAGACAACCTAAGTTAGATTTTTTTAATAAATAAGCAACTTGAGCTAGCATAGCAATTAGTTTGGTGAATTATGAAACTTAAGAAAAGAAAATATTCAACTAATAAGACTTATAACCGGTTATCTGTTACAAATTGTAGTTGTTCAAACTACCTGTGCAAAATTAAAGATATAAAATTGTCAAGTTCGTAACATTGAATCAGAAAACAAAGGGTGACGACTGCATAACTCTTTCAAGATCTAAATCTAATTGAGTCAGAATAATATCAGCGTATTTTATTTTGAATAAGTAAACATAGAATTTATGAAAGATAAAAATAGATAAGAGAACCATACATTTCATTATGTACAGTCATTAATAATACTTTTACTAAATTAAACCAATTGCAATAATTATTAATGTGTACGATTGTTCTTACTAGTTTAAAATAATTGATGAACAGATGAAGCTGACCATTAATGATTCAGTGCTCCTGCAAAGTTCATACAAAACAAAACTAGAATCCTACAAAGTTCATAGAAGACAAAAATAGAATATCAAAATTTCATTATTAACATGGAGAAGACCTGAAGTTTATTGTAATTTCTTTTTATAGTGGCGTGAGATTCATAAATCAAAAAGAACTCCAATGTGATTTGTTTTCGAAAATCTTCTGTTAACCAAAAAGGATAAGAAAATTTTCAGCCACAAAAAGCTGTGATAGTAGTAATGTTGTAACCAAAGAAGGACAAGAAAATCTCCCCTAAAAAAAAACCTACGACAAAAAGAAACAACTGTTATGATATCTATCAATTATAGTGAATGTGTATCAAGATCTATCAAGATCTATTTGATGTCTATCAGGATTTGATGTATTTGTCTTTTAGTGTGAAACTAGAAGCAAATTCCTCCGCTTCATTGTAAATTCATCCCTCAAGAAAAGAAATAAGAACCACTCGCTCTATTCTCTCTACTCTTCTTCTTTATTCTTTCTTATTTTATAACATGTTATCAGCACGAGACTTTGCCCAAATAAGGTGAGATTATAAATCTAAAGGTCAAGGTTAGTAATTCTTTATATTATTTGTATTTTTCTATTAATGATATAATTATTGTTGGATTTGAGAAAAAATAATTGGTTTGGAATCATTTATGTTTTAAATTCATTCCTTAAGAACAATATTATCAAAAGGGATGATAATATTTGGGTTCAAGTCCCATCGATTTATGCCTAAGACGCCTTTATATGGATAAGATGTTGAGTTCGAATCTCAATACACCATATTGATGATATTATGATGACTAAGGCAAAATAATGGGTGTTTAATAAAAGGTCATGAAACATATCTCATTAATATGCTCTATTCTATGAAGTGGATATGGTAGCATAAATCTAAAAGTTGACAACTTGCTTCATTATTGAAAGAAGACAAGTGATTGAATGTACGAATATAAGCGTGGAGAGACAATATGATGATAATCATCAAAAGTGACAATATTTTTACACGCTTATTATGATTATAAGATGTGCTAGAGAAAAATTCTCTCCATCATATATATGCCTCAATTTGCTCCTAAAGTAGCAATATGATGAGTTCCTGAAGTAGCAATATGATAAAAGAGGCTATAAGATATATAAGCTATCATAATTTGATAGGCTTAAGACACGATTATATTCCATTCTTGGGGAATGAGAATTTTGATTATTATAAGCACAGATTCATTTCCTGGGGTGAATGTGATAATATTTAGTGAAGCTTATTAATATAAACATGTACTTGATTGTGATGGTATGATAACTCACCTCCGAAAGAGACAGAATAGCTGAGATGAGTTATTTTAAAATCTACTTCTGAAGTAGTAAATCTGAAATTTATTCATATAATAGTAAATCTGAAATTTACTAAAGCAAAAACACATATCATGGTAAACTTGGAGTTTACTAGATAAGTTCCTAAGTTGACATGAATGATTGCGATATCCCGAAGATGTGCATACTAGGTATTTAACATATATTGAAGAATTAGAAAATTCTTCATGAACTTTAATGTTGCTTGTTCTCATGATAAGTTGGTTGGACCAACTACTTTTGGGATTGGATCCCTCAAAATCAGAAAAGAATAAAAGGTGAATAAGGGCCCGTTCACCTATCATGTGATATGTTGAAAAGATGCATCAATAAGATAATCACATGTACATTCATGGTCAATCTACGTTTGACATTCATAAAGTTACTTGTCAATATAAATTAAGCATAATTTTCAGATTGTGTAATCAAGATAATTCATCTTGATGATGATGGTTTAACATTGAATGCCTTTCATAAATAACTGAATCATTACTAATGAGAACAAAGTTTCATGTATTGGTATGAAATATGATATGTTGTATACAATAGCACTTGTATGCATTAGACCAATAAATTGTGATTATTTCTTCTCTCTCAATTGGTTCAAGATCAGGAACCAACTATTCCATCTAATAGTTTTGATGTGTGATATTCAATTAATGAATGTACCATAATGCACAAAGATAGATCCATAAAAAAAGATGGAGGATGTATGTTAGCTTTCCTAACATAAGGGAGAGATTATAAGCAGCTATAAAATATATTAAGAATTATCATCGGATCTCCATTCAAAAGATAATTCAAGTCAAATACCGAAAGTATCTCCATTACTAGAACCTTGAATAGTTAAGTTAGAAAGGATTTGTGAAAATGTAGTCCATTTAAGAGATTTATTAAGCTCTTCTCTTAAAAGGACTAGGTCCCTTTCTAACTCTTCATTATTATAGAGTGCAGACATAAGATGCTTTTGAGAGTCCTTCAGTTTCTCTTCAATTTCAATATGAAGACTTAAATCTTCTTTCTTCTCTTTACTATCTAAAGCATTTACCTTCTCCAGCTGACTCATGTAACTCAGATTTTACCTTAGTGTCTATTTCTTCAGTTTAAGTATTTGGAGAGTTAGGCAATCAATTCAAGTTCTTGATTATCTACTTTCTCCTCTAAAGAATTTTTCTCAATAGTTAGTTCACATATAGAGTCTATTAACACACTTTCAAGCCTTTTTATCTTTCTAGCAGAGTAGTTATCTAGGTTTTCTTTAATGTCAAAAAGAGTTACCTCTTTTTTTTCTTCATCTTCTGTGTTTGCCATGAATGCAAACAAAGAATCATAGATAATTGTATTTTCATCCACTGCTAGCATAGATACATCTCCAAACTTCTTATTTTCATTAGATTCACTGGAAGAATCTCCCTATACTACCAGAGCTTGCTTTACTGCATAATCAGCTACAACCTTCCTTCTTGAATTTTCAGGGACACCTCTAGTATTGAGATACTCCTGATAATCTAATTGATGCATTGGACAATCCTTAATGAAACGCTCAGGACTTCCACATTTGTGACACACTTCAACATTACTTTCTCCTTTACTGCTACTTTCTCTTCTTTGGAACTGATCACTCTTCCTCATGACTTTGACAATCCTTTTTGCCAAATAGGCAACCTCAGTGTATTTTTATACTAAAACATGTTTTGAAGCCTTTAATACTAGGGATTTTTCCTTTTTACTTTATTATTCTCCAGCCCTTGTTACTCTTTGAGCTCATAGGTTTTTAGATTTCCAATCAGTTTATCTATAGAGAGGGTCTTCAGGTTTCTTGCCTCAGTTATAGCATCCACTTTGCTTTCCCAAGACTTAGGAAAAACACCAAGAATCTTTCTCACTTGTTTATATAAAGAAATCACTTCTCCTAAGCAGTGTTGCTCAATTGTTATAGAAGTGAATCTTGTATGCATTTCTTAGATTATTTCTCCTTTCATGGTGAAGTTTTCATACTGAGTAGCCAGCATATCTACTTTAGAATCCTTCACATTAGTAGTACCTTCATGAACAGTTCTCAAGCAATCCTAGATCTCCTTGGCATTTACACAGGCAGAAATTCTGTTATATTCATCAGGTCTTATGCCACAAACTAACAGTTTCTTGGCCTTGTTATTTTTTCTCAATTTTCTTTCTATCTTCATCATTAGACTCCCTCCTACTTTTGAAAACCATTCTTGTAACTTCTCCTTCTTTGACTTCTATAACAGGAACATGAGGACCATCAAGAATTATGTCCATTAGCTCACTATTCTCAGCCATAATAAAGTCAAACATCCTGGTTTTCTACAATCCATAGTACTTCCCATTAAATCTAGGTGGCCTAGTGGTAAATTGACTTTCTTTTAGACTAGGTAGAGCAGCCATGCTAACCAAATCGCTTTAGGTGTAAACCTTTTAGAGTATTCTGTCTCTAATACCAATTGTAGAAACCTTGAAGGTTGCACCACATAGTAAGGGACCAAGTCCCTTAAAATCAGTCACAGGAAAAAACATAATAAATTAACCAGGAAAATAACACAGTACAGGAAATGTAAAGAACACAGGATTTAACATGGAAATTTCCTTGCTCAAGGGAGGAAAAACCATAGCTTGCCCTCACAAGCACCCAAAAGAACACTATAATCAACCTCTTGATTACAAACTTGAACTTGAACCTAACTCTAGGCTCCTCTTGTTTGTAATAATTCTACTATAAGCTCACCTTGATAACTCTGCCAAGACTCTCTAAAAAATGATTAACTCTAACCAGTATCAAGCTTAGGAAACTCTACCTAAGCATTCTCAAAGCAAAAAGAAAAGAGCATTACTCTTATAGAATAAGTAATTCAGTTACAGACTCAAGTTGGACTGAAGAACAGTTGCTATTTTTGCAAACATAAGAAATGAAATCTTGAGCAATGTTGACTATTGAGTTTTTGCCCTTTTCACTCTTCAGCCTTTTGATTTGCAAAAACTACTTGATATAAAAGCATCATTTTCCTTTTATAGTTGAGTGATGATAAGGGTTCAAATATGTAACGCCCCAATTTTGTACCCCGAATGCCACATGGTGCTTACGACCTCGAAGGAAGGGCCACAAGCTAAATAATAACTGGTACTTGCTGTGAGCACTAAATAATAATACTGTAATAATGCACAACATAGGATGAAATACCATAAGGTTCATAACCTAAATAATGATAATAATAACATCAAACGATAATATATGAAAATTGAATATTTTCTGAACTAGTCTAGTCTGAAAAGCCTCTAAATGAACTGTCTGATTATAAAGTTGATAGGATAAACTCCCAACTAACTCCGACTACTGAAATACTAAAGCTACTGAGAATAATGAAATAAAAGTATATCCTCGATAGATGAGGACTCACTACTAAATTTTTTGCTGCTATCTGAATCTGTTTATGCATAGTCAGGAACCTGAACAACTGAACCTATGATATGAGACATCATAGTGCAAAGAGAAAGTATGCATTAGTACATGAAGTGTACTGGTATGCTAGATTAGGTAAGGCTGAATGCAAGGGTTCATATACATGAACAATAACTAACTGAATAATATGTAGAAACTGAATAAGGGTACATGGATAACTGAAACTGCTGTGAATACTGAGTATCCAATACTGTGCATATACATGTATACTGTATCTGAGCTTTTACTGAAGCTGAGTACTGATTTTTGATAACTGAGTAACTAATATCTGAGATTTACTGATAATTGAGCTTCTAATACTGGTTAACTGTATCTGACAGTCCTAATTCTGTAGAACTGGACTGAGTTCTATACTGAGACTGAAACTGAAATTGTGGGAGGTAATCATATAACCGACATGCCTTTTTTCTGAATAGATTTGGGGTCAACACAAGCTGAAAAGTCACCCTCATCTGGCAGGTGCCCTAAATGAGAACGGTGGTACCCTCAACTAGTAGGTAAAATACCTCATCAACCCTCAACTGGTAGGTTGATGTCTCAACCTACGCTGAATACGTAGTTCTGGAATGCAAGGACTGCTACTAAGGGTCACACCCTCTACTGGCAGGTGAGCCCCCATCCTTGGGTTCACTCGGTGCTGAATCCTACTCCCATCTGAAGGACACTGAGTCTTATACTGGACTGAACTAGACTGATACTGAGTTTCACTGAGTTTTCTAACTGACTAAGTACTACTAATCGTGACATTACTGAGACTATTCTGTAACTACTGTAGCTCTAGGTAAACAGTTAGATTTTTCTAGTATTGAATATCCCCAAGACTCGATAGCATTAAAAGTAAAGCATAGCATGATTATAAAAGCACAACAATGCACTCATTTAAACATTTTGTCAAACACTTGGTATACATAAACTTGTACATGAATGGGGCCACATAATAACATGTCATAAATTCACTATCCAATGCACTTGAGAATTTTATGAAACACTTAAGGAGCATGCTTACTTCATATAACACTAAACATATAATAATATCATGGCTACTACATTCAACTTGTAATTCAAGAGTTCAACATGAAGTTCACATAATTCAACCCACAAACTATCTATTTTTCATGAGACTTGTAATTAATCATGGAATTAAATCCCAAATAATATCATGAACATGAATTCAATCTAATTCAAGCATGAAAATCATAAATCTGAGACCTTCTATGTTTAAAAGTGGTTCTTGGACTTTATGGGTTAAAGGAACCCATGAATGAACACCTAACATACCTGAGAAGATTAATTCTTAAAGGTTCTTGGTGAAATTCTTGAGATCGTTCTTAATTCTTGAAGCTAGGGTTTTGTTAATTTGAGTGAGAATAACTTAATCTTGAGAGAAAGTGAGTGAATAATGAAATAATAAGAAATTAGTGCTCTTTTAGGGCTTAATTTCGTGTTTAGGACTGATTAGAGTCGTAGAAAATACCAATTTACCCCTGGAAAATTATTAAAATTCATCACTAAAATACCCAATTTTGGGTTTCACCGCGATGCGGTGGCATCGTGGTGAGCCATTGGAATTCGACTAAGAACTATGTAAAAAGGACGAGCGTGAAATTGACTCGTGGGCGATGCGGCACCATCGCGGAGTCTCATTGGATTTTCACAATCGAGAAAATGGCCCTTGGTGCGACATGGTGGGATCGCGGTCCCTCACTAGAAAATGACAATTCTGAACTAGAACATTAGCACGACATGTCATTATCATGGAACTTCTCTGGAAATTGACGAATGACATTTGAACTGGCTCCACAATGCGGTGCTGCACCAGGTGGCATATTTTTTTACAAAAATTGCTCTAACTCTTCGCCTGGGCATCGAATTTGGGCGAATTTTATATTGTTGGAAAGTTGAATGAATTTCCTACACAATGGTAAGCTCTAAACTGAAAAATTCTAAGTATTTTGAAGAAAATTTATATATAAATACTTATATACTGAGAGTTAAACTAAGCTAGGAAAATACGGGGTATTACAATATCTCTTCCTTGGGAACATTCGCCCTCGAATGAGACTGATTAAGCTAAGAACTTCTGATAGAATGAGGTAGTATATACTGAACATGCATATCTGATGCATGAGTGCATGACTGAACCGATTTATGAATGCATGACTTCATTAAGATGATATGCACTGTAAGTGAAGTTTGTACTGAATCTGAACATAGAACTGAGTAAATTTAAGGAAGACTATTAACTCAAGCTGTGTTTGAATTTGCAAAAAAGAGGTGAGGATACTTGGTCCACATATTTTCTTCTTATTCCCATGTAGCTCCCTCAACGGACTGATTCCGCCAAAGAACTTTGAGTAAGGGAACTTCTTTGTTCCTCAGTCTATGAATCTGATGATCGAGGATTTGGACTGAAGCCTCTTCAAAAGAGAGATCATTCTGAATATCTATGCCCTCTAAGGGGACTATGACTGCTGGGTATCCAATGCATTTCTTTAGCAGGGACACGTGGAACACTGGGTGACTGAAGCTAGATCTGAAGTTAACTCAAGCTCATAAGCTACCTTTCCGCAACGGATGAGAATTATATAAGAACCGACATACTGGGGACTGAGTTTTCCCTTCTTGTCGAACCTCTTCACTCACTTCATGGGAGAGATTTTTAAGAACATAAAATCACCGATCTCAAGCTCGAGATCTTTTCTCCTCACATCTGCATATGATTTTTGTCGGCTTTAGGATGCCCTAATCCTTTATCTAATCAATTGAACCTTCTTTAAGGCATCAAACACTAAGTCAGGCCCTACTACTACGGCCTCACCTATCTCGAACTAACCAATTAGAGATTTACACTCTTACCACAAAGAACCTCAAACGGAGCCATCTGAATACTGGAATAATAATTGTTATTATATGTGAATTCAATCAAAGGCAAATGGTCATCCTAACTACTTTTAAAATCAACAATACAGGCTCTTAACATATCTTCTAGAGTCTGAATGGTCCTTTCTGCTTAACCATCTATCTGAGGGTGGAAGGCTGTACCGAGGTGAACTTGGGTACCAAAACCTTTTTGGAATGCTTTCCAGAAATAAGAGGTAAACTAGGTACCTCTATCTGGGATAATAGTTTTCGAGACTCCCTGTAACTTTACCATCTCTCTGGTATAGAGCTTGGCATAGTCCTCGGTGAATAAAAAGTATGAACTGGTAAGAAATGAGAAGATTTGGTCATCCTATCTACGATAACTTAAATTAAATCATGCTGATGATGAGTACGAGGAAAACTCATCATAAAGTCCATGTTCACTTCTTTTCACTTCCATGTGGGAATACTGAACTCATTCATGGACCCACTAGGCTTCTGGTGCTCGATCTTAACCTGCTAACACGTAGAGCAGTTAGCTACAAACTATCTAATATCTCTCTTCATCCCACTCTACTAATAGATCTCCCACACTCTACTAATAAATCTTTCGTAAATTACAGTATATCTTAGTGCCCCTGGATGAATCGAGTAATGCGCACCGTGTGCATCTGCAAGAATCTGTCGCCTTAAGTCATCTACACCTAGCATACATAGATGACCCTGGCAACACAACACGCCATCTCCCCCTTAAGAGAAAGCCTCTACTTTCTGATATTTGACTGACTCTTTCAACTTAACTAGACTGGGATCTTTATAATGCTTTTCCTTCACTTTGAAAACTAGAGATGATTCTAAACTATTCTGGACCCACACACTACCCTCTACTGAATCGACTAAGCGGGCACCTAGTTGGGCAAGCTAATGAATTTCCTACGCTAACTTCTACTTTCCACTCTCAACATGAACAACATTACCCATAGACAACCTACTGAGAGCATCTGCTACTACATTGGCCTTGACTGGATGATACAGAACACTCGTGTTATAATCTTTTAACAACTCTAACCATCTTCTTTGATGAAAATTCAAATCTTTATAAGAGAACACATACTGCAAGTTTTTATGATCTGTGAACACATCAACATGCACCCCATATAAATAATGCCTCTAAATCTTTAAGGCAAATACTACAGTTGTAAACTCAAGATCATGGGTAAGGTAATTCTTCTCATGGGGCTTAAGCTGTCTAGAGGCATATGCTATGACCTTACCTCTCTGCATAAGGACACAACCTAAATCTACTCTGGATTCATCATAGTACACAATAAATCCATCTAAACCATATGGTAACGTTAGGACTAGGGTTGTAGTAAGTTGAGTCTTCAACTACTGAAACTCTTCTCATATGAATCTGACCAGTGAAACTTGACTTTCCTCTGAGTTAATCTAGACATAGGGGATGCAATAGATGAAAACCCTTCAACAAAATAATGGTAATAGCTAGCTAAACTCCAAAAACTCTTGATATCTGATGGAGAAATGGGTCTAGGCCAGTTTCTCACCGCTTTGGTTTTTTGAGGATCAACTCTAATGCCATCATCAAAAATAATATGACAAAGGAATGCTACTGACCTTAGACAAAATTAACACACTGAATTTGGTAAATAACTGATGAGCTCTGAGAGTCTGAAATATGATTTTGAGGTGATCTGCATGATCATTCTCACTACAAAAATAGACAAGAATGTTGAAGACTATAACGAACATATCCAAGTACTTCATGAACACGCGATTCATTAAGTCCATGAAGGTTACTGGGGCATTTGTGAGACCAAAGGACATGACTAAAAACTCGAAGAGACCATACTGGGTTTGGAAAACTGTTTTCAGAATGTCACATTCCCTGACTCTGAGTTGATAATAGCCTGATCTGAGGTCTATCTTAGAAAAGTAACTGGCGCCCTGAAGTTGGTCAAATAAGTCATCGATTATAGGAAGTGGATAGTTATTTTTGACTGTGACTTTGTTCAACTGACGGTAGTCTATACACATTCTAAGAAGACCATCTTTTTTACGCACGAATAAGACTGGTGTGCCCCATGAGGAAATACTGGGTCTGATGAACCCTTTTTCTAAAAGGTCCTTTAACTATTCTTTTAATTCTCTGAGTTCAGCTGGAACCATTCTATACGGTGAAATAGATATGGGCTGAGTATCTGGAAGAAGGTCTATTCCGAAGTTAATTTCCCTTTCAGGAGGAACTCCAGGAAGATTTTCGAGAAACACATCTGAGAATTCATTTACCATTGGAACTGACTCAAGACTAGGAGTATCTGAACTAGATTTTTTAACTCACATAAGATGGTAGACATATCCCTTGGATATCATCTTTCTTGCTCTAAGGTATGAAATCAACTGACCTTTAAGTGTTGTGGTACTACCCCTCAATTCAAGGACTGGTTCATTTGGAAATTGAAAATAAATAATTCTGTTTCTACAATCAACTAAGTCATAGCATAAATGGAGCCAATCCATGCCGAAAATGACGTCGAAATCCGTCATCTCTAACTCTACTAAGTCTGTTGAAGTGACTTTCTGAGATATCATAATCAGACAGTTCCTGTATACCCGTTGGGCTATGATAGATTGACTCACTGGGGTAGAGACTGAGAAAAGTTCTGTTAAGATTTCTAGTTTGACTTTGAAGTTAACTGCTATGCAAGAAGTTACAAAAGACAAAGAAGCTCCTGGATCTAATAAGGCATAAACATGTAAATGGAAGATCTGTAACATACCAGTGACCACATCAGGAGAACTTTCCTGATCTTGTTTGAACTGAAGTGCATAGAGCTTGTTTGGACGTTGCCCATTGATGGCACTAGAAGTGGCATCGTGCTGATTCGAACGACCGAATTGAGCTGAAGGACGATTGTACTAACCCTGTGAACTTGATTGAGGACAATCTCTAATTCTATAGCCTAAATTACCACACCCAAAACAAATATCACTGCCAGCCCTGTAGATACCTGATGGTTTCTGCCGCATTTCTAACAAAGGGGATTTGTTCAAGCACTGCTGACACTACCCTGAGATTTAGAGCCTGGCGCCCTATCTTTGTTATTATTTTTGAACTTAGGGACTGGAGAACTGGCTAAGGACGGGGCTGGAACTGAAGATTTTGGGTAAAACTGAGAACGGTTATCGCCTTCTGACTTAGCCTGAGTGAAATTAAAACTACCTATTCTAGATCTCTTGTTCTCTCTCTCTCTCTTCTTATTTTTAGCCTCTTCTATATACTGAGCATGGACCATAAGCCTAGATATGTCCATCTTCTTAATTAACGTCATAGTTCTACACTCCTTAACTACACTCTCTGACACCCCAAATACGAACTTGCTCATCCTAGACCTATTGTCTACTAATACATGGGGAGCATACCTGGATAACTGAGTAAACATGAGGAAATACTCTTTCACACTCATATTGCCTTGCCTGAGATTGATGAACTCGAACACCTTGGCTTCTCTCAGCTCTAAAGGGAAGAATCTATCTAGAAAAGTAGTTACAAACTCGTCCCATTCCATGGGCTCTGTATCTATGACCCTGTATACCTTCCACTATGTAAACCACGTATGAGCTACATATTATTGCTGATAGGTAGCTAACTCAGCACTCTCACTAGCGGTTAGCCCCATAGTATCTGTAACTTTTTGCACCTGATCAAGGAATTCCTGTGGATTCTCTTCTGACTTAGATCCTGAAAATAAGGAAGGATTTATTCGGGTAAAGTCTCAAATATTGGATGCAGTAGTATTGGCCACTGGGTTGGACTGAACAGCAGCTAGCTGTTCATTCTGAGCTGCTATAGAATGGGCTAGAGTGGTAAATACAGCTCTGAATTCTGCATGGGAGACATGCTCATCCAGGGGATCTACCTGAACAAGCTGAGGTGCTGACTGGTTTCCTGTTCTTCCCCCATTGGTCTTTTTGGAAGGCATGTTCTGTAGATGGAAGTAAGAAAAGAATTAGACTGAGAGTTTAACTTAAGCTCATGCTCACTCGCATAGCATGAATACTGAAAGAAGGGAAATTTTTCCTAAAAATGTCTTATAACGTCTTGCCCATAAGTATGGCACGCTACACACATATGCACAAGACTCTACTAGACGCGGCTTTCAGACTCCCTAGAACTCTGTTGAACCTTAGGCTCTAATTCCAAGTTTGTAACCTCCCGAGTCTGTACCCCAGACACTATACGGTGCTTACAACCTTGAAGGACCACAAGCTAACCCATGACTGATACCTACTGTGAGCACTAAATGATAATAATGTAATAATGCAGAACATAGGCTGAAATACCATAAGGTTCATAATTTGAATACTGATAATAATAACATTTGATGATAATAACTAAAATTTGAATGCTGTCTAAACTAGTCTAGTCTGAAAAGCCTCTAAATGATTTATCTGAATATGGATTTGATGGGACAAGCCTCCAACTAACTCCGACTAGAGAGAGATGAAGGTGTGAGGCTAGATTCAGGGATCATGAATGTCTCAGATTTGGATGAGAAGGTAAATTCTCCATCCATGATGATTAAACATAAAAAGAAAGTAACTGTTCTTAAGATAGGTCCTCATTGACTTGCTTATGAATTTCTTCTCTCTATTGTGTTTGAAAGCTTTGGTGTGCCTGCCCTTAGGGATAGGTATAACAGGCACTAAGAATGGTAGTTTCACTATTTCTACCTCAGAGGAATGTTATTATTTTTCTAAGAAACCTATTAGGAAGAGGAGTCCAAGTGCTACGACTCGGGTGCTCATAGATTTGGAAGTTGCTCAAAAAGAGATTATTTTGCTGAAGAAGCAGAATGTTGATATGAAGTACTGTCTTTCAAGATCCCTGGATCAAGTGGACACCCTTAAGAATGATATAATCAAGTTGCAGAATAACCACTTTGAGAACCTCCAGTCCCTTGTGGCTCTCTTCCCCAAACCTAATCCTCCTCCCTCCTCGCCCTTAATGTTTTTTTGATCCTTTACCATTACTATTTTCGTGAAGGTCTTGATGACAAATAATATGTTTTTTGATATCTTGAAACTAATATTTGGATGATTTATTTTGGGCTAATGATTGGCTTAACTTGTTCTTACTTGACTGATATTATTTCATTATTCCTGCTCCTAATGTTTGTGAATTAATATTATTGAATAGATGGTATCTTCAGTTCTTTGGTTTGTGTATCTTATGTTTGTGACTATGTTGCCTCAATGGTGTTGAGTTATTATAATCTACTCTTAGTTATGCATTGAATCTATCTTATTTTTAATGTTATCAAAAGGGGGAAGAGTTGCATTGAGTTAATAATTGTTGATAAGTAGTGCATGCATTTAGCTTGAGGCCTTGAGGTAATAGCTATTGTTGCAGTGGTGAGGATGATAAGTTGGTAATAATAAAGTAGCAGGGGGTCACACTACAAGACTTGCATAAACAATTAATATAGATTTGACATCATCAAAAAGGAAAAAATTAAAGACTTGAAGATTCCCTGTATTTCAAGTTTTTATGTAGACAAATCCTATTTTTGGTATATGTCTATTTATGGTATGTATGTTATTTTTGGTCTAAGTATGTCCATAATTAACAAGGAAAAGGTGAAGGTTGCTATGCCCTTGACTAAAAAGGAAAGGTTTCTTTGATTCAGTTCCTTACATGAATGGGACAACATTGAGCATCTGTATAAGGAGAAGAACATCACAATTTTGACACATCTATTGCAAACACAAAAAAAGACACTATTCTCAAGAAATAAGAGATTATAACAATCACATATAAGTCAACCATTAAAAGGACAATTTGGTTGAGTCTGTTTGAAGTAAGAGTTTTTGTTTATTTGTTCCTGAGTTTGTCTAGAGTGTAGCTATTTGATTATAGCTTAGCTATTGTGATAGTTTGTAAGTTTGTGTTGGTAAGATTTTGTAAAAAGAAGCAGGTTTGGCTTCTTGGAGAGTTGGTAATTGAAACAGTTATAGTTAATTGTTCGAGTCTAGATCTTTGGAGTAAAGAGTTTTGATTATTGAGTTGTTATTATAAACCTCATTGATTATAGTGGATTTGAGTTTGTGGTTGTTGCTCCTTGAGAAAGAATTTTTTTCGTGTAAATTGATTGTGAAATTTACTAACGGCTCAAGTAGAATCTACTAAGGACCTAATTCCTGTGAAAAATAGTTGGCACTAGTTTTCTTCAGATTTGCAGAAGAAATTGGGATTTAGCGATGAAAAAATTGAAGCTTCTCGAATGACACTGTACAGAATTGGTAACACTTCAGCAATTCGATATGGTATGAAGTAGCTTATGCTGAGGCGGGATAAAAAAGGGAGATGCATTGTGGCAAATTGCATTTGAGTCGGGTTTCAAGTGTAGCAGTGTGATTTTGAGGGTGATCTGATTTGTTAATCGTAATGAGATGAATCCATGGTGTGATGAAAGAGTTCATAACTCAAATGGTCACTCAACTTTGAACTTTTATCCCAGAAAGTCACTCAACTTTGATTTTTACTTCAAAAGTCACTCAACTTTCACATTTTTACTTAGAAAGTCACTCAAACTATTTAATCATTTTTTTAAATAGCATTTGCTTATATGGAATTATTATTTAAATGCAAAATTCAGAAAAATAAAAAATTATCTCTTAATGACTCTTTTATCCTTATTCCTATAAATTAATTTTCCTTTCTCATTTTTTTCTCCTTCTCACATATTGTAATTGATTCAACATTAAATGTACCTAATAAAATATTAAAAGATCAAATTAAATTTAACAATAATTGAAGGATAAAAAATTATTAATATAAACTATATTAATACGATGAAATATTGCTAAATCATACATAATTTAACTCATTTATTACTAAAAGTCACGTGTACATAGTTATTACATACATATAGTGAATCCCTATAATGTAGGTATATTACATAATATTTAGTTATGGGTATAAAATTCCTAATTCATCATACATATACATATAGTACAATCATTTATAAAAAAAGGACATCTTTAGAGTGAAAACATGAGGGGGCGGGGGCGGTTGTATCGTTGAAAGCGTCGCATTTATAATAAGCTATATAATGTGTAAATTTAAATTTAATTAGATTTCAATACGAACATTAATATTAGATGGAAAAAAAGAAGTTGAAACAAGGATTGAAAAGGTAGAGAAAAATAATTGTAATTTCAATTTTTTGGTTATTGTTAAATTTTAATGTGATCCTTTCATATTTTATTAAACATATTTAATGTTGAATCAATTACAATATACGAGAAGGAGAAGAAAAATGAGAAAGAGGAGGGGAGATACTAAATTTAGGGAAATAAGGATAAAAGAGTCATTAAAAATATTTTTAGAATTTTTATTTGAATAGAAATTCCACATAAACAAATTTTATTTAAGAAAATAATTAAATAGGTTGAGTGACTTTCCGAGTAAAAATGTGATAGTTGAGTAACTTTTGAAGTAAAGATCAAAGTTGAGTAAATTTTTGGGATAAAAATCAAAGTTGACTGATCATACGATTTATTAACTCCGTGATGAAATGCATTTCCCCATGGATGGTAGCTAGATCAAATCGTTTCTGGACCTATTTGTCTCTTCCAAATAGGAAAACTCATTAGTACTTACTCATTTTTTTCCCCAAGCAAAATTTTTGTACGGACTTTTTAGAAGCACAATTATTACTTACTAAAAATTACACAGATTATGTTTCCAATATTACAAAAAATCTCAACTCCCTAAATATATTACAAAAATTCTAACATATACACAGAATGTTATGTATATGTCGGCTATGTTATGTATATTAATAGGAGAAAGAGTAAAGTAATTAAAAAATGGAAAAGAGTGTAATTACTTTCAAAAGGGTTGTATTTATGTTATTTATACTTTGATTTTCGAATTGACGAAAATGACAACCTTAACCAAACCAAAATTATTTCGGTTTGGTTCAGTTTTTACAAATTCGGTTCGGTTATTTTAGATTTTTATTTTGGTTTTAAAGATTAAAGTAGTGAGCATTTAAAATTGGTGATGTTTCTAGAAAAATAATCTTTTTTTCAAACCTATTTTTCATTCCTAAATATAATTAATTCAACACGCATGAAATAACCATAAATATCGACCTCGCCGAGTCGTCTCCGTTGGCGTGATGGCAGTGACTGCACTCAGCAGCGACTGCCGATGACAGTGACGAACTGAGCAAACAACTGCTGACTGCCTTTGGCGATGTTGAAATTTCAAATGAACTGACTAACTGAGGATGACTAAGCGCCTCTGCAGCCTTCACGTTAATGTTCGGTCTAAAGCAAAGCAGTATATTAGGATTTAGGATTACTAAATGATTATAATTTATATATTTATATGTTATATCATATTGTATTATATTTTAGTATATTTACATATATAATAATATATATATATATAAATTATAATATATTATTTATATAATTTCGGTTTTTCGGTTTATCCAATTTTTTTTTTAAAATCTGAAAATCAAACCGTTTAACCGAATTTCTAAAATTTGAAACCGAAATCAATCCGAAAAAACCGAAATACCAAATCAAAATTAAATTTCGGTTTGATTTTTCGATTTTTTCGATTTAAACCAAAATATTCCCAGCCCTAGTCTCAAGTCAAGATAAAATAGGATAAAAGAGGAGCAGTATTGCGAAATTAGTTAATTTACGTGAAGCCTCAAACTGCTAGGGATTGAGGTATAGTTATCGATATTGCATATACAAATATGTGCTATAACTTGACAGTTGACTCTTCAGAAAGTTTTATATTGTAGAGTTGCACTGTTACGTTCAAATTGCAGAAGCAATTCCTTCGAGAGATTGCTACTAAATAAAATAGTAAAATTGATAGAAGTTGATACGGTTTGATCACTCTTAAAATTGATAGAAGTTGTTGCAGTTTGATCACCTAGTTGTGTTCTTCTAAGCAAATTTTCCATTTGCAAATAATACTTGTAAATGTTTTTTCAACCCACTAATTTCCTTAACTGATAGACAATGGTGAAACATTTATGTAGACAAATGCAACTGAGAGTTCCTCGTTTCTTGTGGTCGAGCTAGGAATTCTAACAAGAAAAATTGCATAAGAAAATACACAAATTCCATACTATGATTCAAGCTTGGGACAGAGCAATTTTTTAACCATCATTGTCGTTACACTAGAAGCTGCCAATTCACATAGTATAATTTTCCCATTAAGGAGATTCAACAGAAGCCCCTTCATTACAATAGTTCCGTCCCTTCTTGACTCCTGGATATTCAAGATACCGAAATCTGAAGAATTAATATTAGTCAAGCTACAGAGGATAGAAGATTATGAACCAGGAAGATATTAGAGTAACTAGATTCACTTCATCAACTTGGTTGTTCCAATAACAAAGTTTGAAGCAAAATACTATATTCAACTTGGGCTTCCTGTACATATAGCCCTGTGGGATTTCACTTTGTTAATAAAAATAGCATACACCATTGAGTCAATCAAGCCACTGGAGAGAGATTCCCATTTTTACAAGCTTAGCTCTACCAAAGAATTGATCTTTGGCCAAAATTCTCACTTGCTTTAGATATGTACCAAAAGGCATTACCCCTTGCTCAACTGCCTTGTCCAATGAATACATCAAATCCTCTGTTGCTCTGTCTGCTTCTAGGCAATCAAGTAGTGCCTTAGACATCTCATCCGTGGCTTCAAATGCGTCCTCAACTTTCTCTGCTGAAAATGATTTTCGATCGTTAACTTTTAGCCAATTCGACAGTTTATCCGCTTCATCTGTCAAAACTTTCACCCTTTCCTTCAATTCTGTCCTTTCATTTTCAGTCACATTGACCGTAAACTCTGCAACAATTGCCCTTCTAACCAGTTGTTCTCTAAGGCTTGAAAGCTCCTCCACTTCTTCATGAGTCTTGGACAGTAATTCTGTCATGTCATAATGAAGGGTGCATGAGAGCCGGTCCACAGCCTCCCTCCTAGAAGCTAAAGAAGGGTGAAAGAAGTTGTCACTGGGAGCTGAATTGAAGAAAGGATGATTAAGTGAGAAGATCTTGACAAGGTTGTGCACAAGATCAGAGAGGTTGCAGCCAGGGTACTTCCAATTTACTAGGTAATATGAAGAAACAGCTCCTGATGAAGAGTCAACAAAAGGATGGTTGTCATAAATTGGATAGGTAGTATTTGTAGACACAAGGACAATAGGGGCCACAAAAGGGTAACTTTCATGTAACCAAATGGTAAGAGGGACTGCAGGGGTGGAGGAAGAGACTTGTAACTCTCCATTTGCATTAAGTAAGTTGACACTGGTGCCATCACCATGGGCAAACGCATCGATATAAGGTTTGAAATGAGGATAATCTTGAACCAGAGAGACGAGGTGCCTTCGAATTATGCGTTTTTGACTAGGATCAGTATAAGATGGTGCAAAATGTGGGCTTGTACAAGAAAGTGCAGCATCTATGAATTGGATTGAAGATGGAAGTGTTTCAAAATTTGTGGAGAATAACTCTTGAGCTAGTGATTTGAGGTAATCCATTTGAGTTCAAGGATTTCTGCTTTTGGAGTGATGATCACTCACTATATACAAATTATAAAGTGAAAGGCTTGGTTGAATATATCGACGGGTCCTTAAACTTGTTAGTGAATTTCATTTGGACACTCAAACTATAATGTATTCTGGTTGATCACTTGAACACATGATAAAATATTCTTATTAGACACTCCCGCCTCATATTTTGAAAAAGTCTTTGTTTGTGATCTCAAGCATCTATTACTTAATAAGTTAATAACTTAAAATGTAACTTTCCTTAATTACGTGTTTGCCTCAATAAGTTGTGAAATCCTAGGCATGTTCCAATTGATGTTGATATGTATAACTAAAGAAAGTGAAATATTTTATTTCATTAACTTATCTACATAATGGGCGCTTGAGAACACCGCAAATGCTTTTTCAAATTTGAGTCGAAAGTTTCTAGCATGAACAATTATCACATGTTGAAGTACTCATTTGAAATAAATCATAGTTCAAGTATCTAAAAGAAATTTACTATAAATTTAAGTGGTTTTCGATATATTCGGCCAACAACGAACACTTTGATACTGTAGACTCTCCTACATAAAAAATGACCTATGCAATGAAGTCGATTCTTTCTAATGTTTAAAAAGTGTCCTGTAGTTGCTTGGAACTTTTCTTTTGATGTAAGTAGAGTAAAAAATGACCTATGCAATGAAGTCGATTCTTTCTAATGTTTAAAAAGTGTCCTGTAGTTGCTTGGAACTTTTCTTTTGATGTAAGTAGAGGTGTTTTCGAGCTTCAAATACTGTTCAATTTCGTGAGTCAACTAACAGCAAAATCTTATAGAAATGCAACTCCTACATAAATAAGCAGATTAGTTAGATAAGATGGTCACTCAAGTATTTATAAAACAAATCTTCTTGACCAAATTACTTGCTCCGCAAGTGTTGATTTGCCTCTTTCTCATTGTTTAATCTGCATCCTATGTGTAGGGAGTTGGCATGGAAAATACGGAGGGGACCCATTATTCTGAGGCGATAAGTTTCTCTGTTTGGATGATGGGTTTTCATGGTATTGTATGGTACAGTTATTAAAGGAAAAGAACTTTGTTTCTTTTGATCGTTTCTTAAAATAAATGGTATGATATAATTTAGTTTCATGATTTAATAACCACCAATTTTTGTGGTGTCTCATAGTTCTCTTATTTTTTATCCATTTATACCCTTACTTAGTATTATATAATTTCAATTTATTCTTCAACTTATATTATTTAACTTCATCTCCCACCCCGGACCACACCCCATCAGCCTCGCCCCTCGCCCCTACCTTGACCCGACCCCACCCCCACCAAACTCCCACCCCAATTATTTTTAATTTATTTTTTAAAAATATTTCAAAAACTTGTTCTTACTCGATGCTCACCTCCAACCCACCACCCACGACCTATTAACCCTCCTCCCCCTCTCCCATCATTTTCTTTTCTTATATTTAAAATTTATTTTTTAAAACTTTCAAGAAAATTTTCTTATATCACTCCCACCCCCTACCAGCCCTCCCCTTCCCCTAACACACACACACTAAAAATTAAATTAATATTTTTTAAAAAAAAATTAGAATTTTTTTTCTTACCCCTACTCCACAATTTGCATCCCTAAATATTTTTTTTAAAAAATAATTTTTTTCTTACTCTGACCCCTTTATCATATTCGTTTTTATTTTTTGTGTTAAATATATACAAATACTTTTGAAAAATATTTTTCTGCCTGTGTTACAAACACAAGAAACTAAGTAAGAAACAATTTATTTTCTTGAAAAATATTTCTTTTTTGAATTTCGTACCGAACACACCCGTAGCATACACAAAATATGCGTTCAAACTTTCTACTTGTCATTGGTGTCAGTTTCAAAATAACAAAAAAGAAATAAAATTTGTTACATGACACCAATAACAAGTAGAAAGTTTGAATGGATGAATTTAATAAAATATATCTACATGGCATAATTTATGACAAATTAGTAGGAAGAAAATTATTTTATTAATATTTATATATTGGTAAATTTAACATTTATAATAACTAAGAGTATTTTAGTAAACTTATCAGTTACAGTACAATATCATATTATCAAACCAAACAATAAAACTCTCCTTAAACAACTGTATATGATACAATATATCCAAATATTGTATTGTACTATACATACAATATGATAAATCATGAAATCCTGACAAACCACCATCCGAACAAAGTGTAATAGATATACTTGTTTGACTAAGAACCAAAACCGCAGAAAACAGTTTCGGGGGTAGTTGCATAAATTAAAGAGAGATATATGGCATAAAGAGTGAGAAAATGCAAAATTGTTTCTTTAATGTGAGATGGATATAATTATTCGACATTTGTCATCGTAAGAGGTAATAACCGTAAGAGGTAATATGATCCCACGGGAATAGTCAAAATTTACGCAAAGTAATTCAAACACCAATCATTATAAGAAAATAATCTATGGCAAATGCTTAAACAAAGTGGGAAATCAGCAGGAATAATACAACCAACCCGATTATTTTTCTAGTAACTATAGTGATTTGGTCACCGTTGGCAATTTTGAGGAGACCCATGCTAGCAAGAATGAAAACAAATACTGACCATGTCTATTATTAAAAGAAAGAAATATTTATTTATTAAAATTCAATATTTTCAGAAATCAGTGATTAAAGAAACTTTGCGTCTAAGACTGATTTTGTGACTCTGTAGGACATTTTTAAATTTTATAAAAGCAAAAGTTGGGTGACTTTGTTTTAATTCTATACTACTACAAACAATATGTGTATTTAAATTGTTATGAGAAAGGATAAAATTGGGAATAATAAACATTGGCATATGTTCATTTTGTGATATTTTCATTTCCTATTCATATTTAAGTCAATCCCATTTTGTTAGGTTTCCCACAGTTTTTACTCCTATGTTTCTGGCTAAATAGTTTCCTAAGGATAGATTTATGTGTATTATACCTGCTGAACAGTAAGGACTTGGTATACATAAATGATGTGTCTTTATGTAGTGCGAAGAAAAATTATGCTAGTGTATTTCTAGTAGCATTATATCTGATATTAGGCGTATTTATATTTTTAAGTGTCATTATCTATGCATGTTTAGCCTAGTTTTGAGGACTTCGTGCTTAATGAGTTGTTAATGCTGTAATTAAGTATCTATTTATTGAAGTGAATGTTTATAATGTTTAAGGTGTATTTACAACAAGAATCAAAATGATCACATAGGAGTTGAGACGAGAAAACTAGTGTTATTAGCTTGACCTAAGTTCGTTTTTAGTGAACTTTGATGGACTCTATTGTATTATGTGAGCTAATGCTTGTTACTTGACGTGGTTAGAGACTATGAAGGGTGTTAGGAGAGATGTTGGGAAGCTAAACAAGCTGTAATGAAGTTGGAAAGGCAGCCATAAAGTGCAGGACTTATAGGCAAATGGAAGGAATTAACTACTAAGAAAAATGACATTTTTTCGCACAACGGTGTGCCATGCCCTCAGAGCTTCGAAATAAGGATGTGTCACTCGTTGAGACACAAACTAAATGTCAAATTTCAGTGTGCATCCACCTTAAGGACGTGTCATGCCCTTGGACATCCGCGATTTGAGGCGTCCAACACCCAAGGGTAAAATTCGGCCAAATCCTTACTCTAAATAGGATACTTGGCTCCTATTCTAATAACCTTGGACGACTTTAGAAGAGAGAAAACACATGAGGAGACTCCAATTAGGGTTCTTATTCTTCACTTTAGTTTACTTTTAGTTTTTACTCATGAATTCCAATCTTGTGATTCGTTGTAAAACTATTAGTGGCTAAACACCCTCATTCTAGGGTTGAGGCTACAAACATGATTGTGTAATTATGGTTTAGAGTTGGTATATATATTTATCAAGTATGTGATTGTTCTTATATTCTTGTTTTATTATTCTAATGTGTCATGAACTTTAGGATAAATGGTAGTCCCAAAATAAATTGACCATAGGAGTGAAGGGACGGAATGAAGAATGTAAAGAGTGTGGATCATATCTTTAATCATTAGAATCTAATTGTTAAAGGATGATTTGTGTTTAGGATAGAGATATACCTAAACACTTAAGTTGGTTAATGAAACATGAAGATAGTCTAATGTAATGCATATGAATTAAAGACTCAGATCCCTACTCAATGATGTAGTTGTGAGATTAATTTGGGTGGATGACCATTGTGGATGGCCATTTTCGAGTTATAATATCAATCCCGTAGATCAATAATCACGATAAATACCAAAGCAAATATCTCAACCCTGGAAGCTCTCTTTATATTGTTTACAATTCAAAGTTCATACTGTTGTTAATTTTTGTTACTTAGTTCTAATTACAAAACCCAAACTTTTGATTGATCGCACTCGCACTTATTTAATCTTATTAGTAATGCTAGGATTGGATAATTTGCTAATCTCCAAGTCTTTGTGAGATCGATATTCGACTCGTAAGAGTCACTTTACTATTTTGATGACCACTTACACTTGCGCGTGCGCTAGGACGCAACAATATCTACACACTATTAGAAATAAAAACCAACCACACAAACCGACCACATGTGATTGGTTTTCCTGCATTTTCGATCACAAAACCGACCACAATGCATGGTAGCTTTTTAAAAACCAACCACGTGTGGTCATTTTTTTTTTGAAAAAATATATGTATTTTTTAAAAATTCATTATTATTTAAAAAAATAATAAAAATAAGAAAATTCAAAATAAATCGACCACAAGTGCTCGGTTTTATTTTTAAATTAATTTTAATAAAACCGACCACTTGTGGTCGGTATTTTTATTTAATTAATTCTAGAAATTTTTTTCTGATGGTCAGTTTTTCTGGTAATTTTTTTTTAAAAAAATAAAAGCTTATACATGCTACATTCCATCAACCAGCCAAACAAATAAGCATACAATATATATGCTACATTCCATTCAAACAAGCAACATACAATATAAGTTTAAAAATATACAAAACATACAAAAGTGTAAAAATTACAACTCATGTCCAAATCTAAACTACAACACATACAAAATTCAAAAAACTACCACTCATCATCATCGTTTTCGTCTTCATCTTCCGTATCCTGAGTCGTACACACAGGATCTGATTTCTCATCTGTGCTGATATCATTTAGGGGGCCTAGACCTTTTGCAGACCGAACTGCATCACCAGGACATGAAGAAAAAATCCCTGCAGATTGAATAAAAGAGCTGAACTGCTCTTGCAGCATCCTGATTTGTGAGGTTGTTTCCTCCTCCTTCTTCCTTACGCTCTTTATCTGTGCAGCAAGCTCTTCAGTGAGTATAGAAACTATATTTTTTAGTGATTCAATGGTTTCTTTATCAACTGATGAGGTATAGGATGTAGGGCCAGACGAAGACCAAACATTCTCACCAAAATACTTTTTGTGGTATCCGTAGAACTAGCCTCTAACTGAAGGACCTACATTTTCTTGCCATAACTCCTTATTTACATGTTCAAGTACTGTGTCACCTTGAATTTCAGGAGGCTGAGTACTACAATACTCATTAATGAGCTGCATATATTTGTCCTATATTCAAAGTAAAATTTTAATTAATAGTAAAAAAATATTAAAGTACTTGTACTTGAATAATATCAACTTTGAGAAAAAGATTCATAAATTTAAAATTTGATTCTTACATGGGCAGCTTTTGCACGACGCTCAAACCAGACATCTTTATCAGTTCGGTTCTTTTTCTTCTTCACATGCGTCTCCTCGAATAGATCATCGTGTCTTACCTTCCTACCCATTTTTTTCCTGCATATGAAAAAATTATTAATCTTCAAATAATTAAAAATTTAAATAGAAACAAATAATTAAAACTATAAAAGTTACATACCATTTTTTCCTCCACAACAATCATACTAACTGCACACGCAGTATGTAGAGAGCCTCCCTTGGATGATGCCCTGGCTTTCTTTCCTTTGGCACTTACCAATTGGTATTCTTCGCTATTCCAATAGTGAAGATACTCTTGCCATATGGGCTAGAGTATAAATCCTGGTCGTATCCTGTTGGTTCTGCCATAATCCAACAGACCGTTAAATCTGGATCTAGCTCTTCTATAAAAATTTCTCCTTATAGCATATTCATTCGCGTCATCCCACCAGTACTATTTCTACAACAAAAACAAAACTATAATATTCAATCTTTTATTCTAATAATGTGTTAAGTAGTCGAAAAGTTAAATTCTTACATGAAATTCTATAAGCATTTGGTCTTTGTCCTTTTCTAGAATCTTTTGTCAACTAGTCCAATAGCCGTTGAAGTGCCGACAAATACATTTAGTCATTATTTTTCCAACTCCAGCATCCGGCCTAAACCTACAACACAAAATCAGACAGTAATTTCATAGAGCATAATAATATAGTAAATGAAAAATGAATAATGTTATTATATTTAGAAATCTTACCTTATTCCATATGGAGTAATATAATGCCTCCGATAATTATCTTTGTCTCCGAGCTGCGGAATAAGTGATGGTGGATGACTGGTATGGACGTATCTGAAGCACCGAATGGGGTGCCTCCAAGATGAAGATCTTTCAACCCAATAGATCCAGCAGAATCACTGTGAGAACGTGGGTGACTGCTACTAGAGGGTACTCCAGACGATGGTCAATGCTTGGATGTGCCAGCGGTCATCTGATAGTACTGTGATGGAGGTGGCATGAGGATGGGAGCGGAGTGAATCATTGTAGACCCATAAAGTGAACCCACATGGTAGGAGCAGAAACTGAATGCTGTGATGACCTAGAATATGAGGGTCATACAGGTGCGTCAGCAAACCGACCCTCAGCTATATGAATACAAGTCGATCATCTATAAGGTGGAGGTTGTTTTTTCTTTTTTGTTTTTGTAGGATCAACTTTTTCCTTACCTTTGTCACTTCTACCTGCTATCTAAATTATTTAAATTTAAAAAGTAGTTAGTTCCTACAAAATGAATATATAAGAAAACATTCCAAGTAACTAATTTCAAGTTACTAATTCACATTTCAAATCGCTCCAACAACACGAGATAGACAAGAATATTTTTATTACTATATAAATTATGGAAAAGTGAAGACAACAATCTTACACACAGTAAATTACATATCAATCTTAAACAAGAAACATAAAGGTAAATAGTACAAAGCGTAAAGACATTAATACATAATAAATACAACCTACACAAACTAATCCTCCTCTCCTGAAGATTCTCTACTAAACCATTCACCCTCTTCAAAAGTTTCCTCATCTCCTACCCACTCAGTCTCTTCTTCTGCAATATTAACTTCTTCAAATATATTTTTCGGGTGATTCAAACTATCCACTAAGACAATATTCATTAGATGGTGATCAATCTGCATTTCATTTTGATACACAGTCTCCAACACATTCTCAACTTCCACTAGTCCTATAGGATTTGTTTTGATTACAACCCACTAATCAGACTTATCACTGCGCAATGGATAAGGAGCATAATACACTTGTTTAGTATTTTGCGGTAGCACAAAGGGATCGTAAACAAGATATGTCCTATTGTGCTTCACTTCAATGATATTATGCTCCTTATGTACTCTTGTGCCTCTTGTGTTTGGATCAGACCACTTACATCAAAAGAGGATAATTTTTTTATTGGGAAACCAACATACTCCGATTCTAAGATATCGTGTATGATGCCAAAGTAATCAACATCATCATCACCCTTAACCCAAACACCGCTATTGTTTGTTTTCCTTGTTCAGGAGTTCTTCGGTGAAAAATTTAAACCCATTTACTGTGTAATAGGACATTGTATGAGCTTCAACTGGTCCTAAAGAAATATCTCTCAAGAACTGATCGTATGCGGCTGTATTTGGTGACTGGTGTACCTAAAGATATTATACATACATATATATATATTAGTTGAAGAATGTATAAATATTTAAAATTTGTAGAAATATTAGTACACTTATGAACCTCATATGTAAACCATGTTGCAAAGGATGCATGCATTTAATTTTCATGGAATTAAGTCTTAAATAAACTGAAGATCCAATATGTGAAACACAATTAGTTTCCTTAAGGCAATGAGTAAATAAATAAGATATGTTAATTTTTAATCTCCTTACTTCAGAGAGGGCTCAACTTTCGGGCAATTCAGCAAGACAGACAAAGTTGCTGATTTGTACTCCATGGTAGTGAGCAAGCGAAATATGGTCTTTTTACCCTTACAACCAGATTGATTGAAAATTGATATCGGTTGCAAATGAGGCTCTTTCTCATCCTCCTGATAATGATTCGGTCTATTTCTTGAACAAGCAACTTCATCACAAAAGTAGTATAAACAAAATTGAGACGATTCTCACGCAAGATATGCCTCAACTATAGAGCCTTCCACCCTATATTTATTTTTGGGACCCCTTTTCAATTTTTCAATTGCCCTGCATAATCTTAAGATTAGATGTTTACTATATTAAAAAAAGATGTGTATGAATTTAAATATGTTGCAATTGCTTACCATTTGAATGGATACATCCACCTAGTTTGAACTGGACTGCCTAGCCGAGCTTTGTGCACAAGGTGAATGGGAAGATGTTCCATCACATCGAAGAACCCTGGCAGAAAAATCTTCTCTAACTTTTTGGTGATAACAACAGTATTACTTTTCATTTACGCCAGATTTTCTTATTTTAATGTGGTGGCACAAAAGTCTTTGAAGAATAAACTAATCTCTGCTATTAGTTTCCATATGTTTGCAGGTAAACCAATAAAAGCAACTGGAAGTAATTGTTCTATGAAAACATGACAATCATAGTTTTTCATTCCATGCAGGATTACTTGTGCCATATAAAACCTCTTTCCCAAGTTTGAGGCATATCCATCGGACATATTTAAACTTTGGATCCACTTATATATTTATCGCTTTTGGTCCAACTTGAATGTAAAACTAGCCTTGGGCTTAAGAACATTGCCATTGGGCCCCTCCTGTAAGTATAATTCTCTGCGTTTGCAATATTTGGGTAAGTTAAGTCTGGCCTTAGGATAAGTCTGGCCTTAGGATTATCCTTTGTCTTGTTGGTGGCATCCATAACTATGTTGAACGAGTTGTCAAAATAGTTCTTCTCAGTATGCATGACATCAACATTATGTCTAAGTAAATTATCTGGCCAATATTCTATCTCCGAAAATATACTTTGCTTAGTCTAGTTATGCGAAACGTCATATCTATCCAGCCTATACAATGGTTCCTCGCTAACTTTAGGCAACTCCTGAACTAACTCCCAGATGTCATAACCAGATAACTATGGAGGTGGACCATCATGTTCCATTCTATTCTTTCTGAATGCATTCCTGAGTCTCCTAAATTCATGATCAGGTGGCAAGAAATAATGATGGCAATCAAACGATGAATTTTTCTGCCATGTCTCAAGGTGAAAGCTTTTATTTTTTTCATGCAGTATAGACAAGCCAATTTTCCAGCTGTCATCCACCTAGACAACATTCCATAAGTAGAAAAATCATTAACAGTCCATATTAGATATGTATGCAGATTAAAGTTCTGTTTATGTAAGATATCCCAAGTTTCAACCCCCTCATGCCATAAAATTTAAAGTTCATTAATCAAAGGTTACAAGTAGACATCTATTTTGCTTTTTGGATTACGCGGGCCAGGAACAACACAATTCAGAAATATATAGGGACTAGTCATCAATATTTCAAGAGAAAGATTATACGGGGTGATAAATACAGGCCAACATGAATATGATGCAGCATCAGCTGAAAAAGGAGAGAAGCCATTTGGACATAATCCCAAATGAATATTTTGTGGCTCAACTGCAAAATCTGGATAAGTTGCATCAAAATACTTTAAGCCACTCCATCAGATTTATGACACATAACGCCAGTGGGCCTTCTATTTTTACTGTGCCATCTCATATAAGGAGCTGAGCTGTTTGAAGCTTACAACCTCTTCAACCTTAGTATTAGAGGTAAATAACGCATTGCCTTAACAGAAATTTTATTTCCACTACAACCACGCTTATATCGAAGGTGCTGACAAAACTTACAGAACTCCAGGCTAGCATCTTTCTTAAAGTATAACATGCAACCATTTTCACAACAATCAATTCTAACCGAAGAGAGACCTAACTTTGACACCAATCTTTTTGCCTTATAGAAAGAATCAGGAACCTCTAAGGCGGGGTCAACTAACTCTTTAATAAGTTTTATCATTGAGTCCATTCCCCTTTCAGCAATATTCAAATCAGATTTAATACTTAATAATCTAACAACAACAGACAAATGAGAATGCGAACACCAGTTAAACAAAGGATGACTAGTATCATGTAATTGTTTATAAAAATGGCCTGCTTCTCTGTTGGGAACATTTTTGACATTTTTCCTAAAGTCGTCCCAGTGTTGCATCCCAAAAGCATCATGCACCATTTCTGTCATCCTAGTAGAAGGCCCTACAGACCTACTACTTTCACCAACAACAAAGTTATTTTGATCAACATCATCATCAATAGTACGCAATCTTAAATAGTCCTCGTGAAACCCCCTTCTATAAATATGTTCCTTCACAACTTATTCTTTTAAAAGATTTGTACCATCACATCAAACACAAGGACAATGAATAGCCTAAAAACGTGACCAAATATCAAGTGTCTTAGCATTTGCAACAAATCGTTTGACACCTTAAACAAATTCCACCCTAAGACCCATTCTATTATCATTATTTCGTTGATATATCCAGCTATAATTAGGTTCCATCTACACAATTAATCAGATTCAGCTAATTAGTTCAAGTCACAAAAGTTCACATTTCAAGTACCTAAGTTCAAAATGAAAAAGTTCCCAAGTTAAAATCAGATTCAACTAATTAGTTCAAGTCACTAAGTCACCTCCCAAAAAAATACTAAACTACCTTCAAAATGATAAATTCACCTTTCAAGTACTTAAACTTAATCAATTTCAAGTGAATAAGTTACCTCCCAAGTTACCAAACCAAACCACATTCAAAACAAAAATTCATATTTCAACTACTTACACTTAATGAATTTCAAGTGAATAAGTCACCTCCCAAGTTACCAAACTAAACCACATTCAAAACAAAAATTTCAATTTCAAGTATCTAAACTTCAACATTTCAAGTCACTAAGTCACATCCTAAAACAACAAACTAAACTACTTTCAAAATGATAAATTCAAATTTGAAGTACCTACGCTTAATCAATTTCAACTCACTAAGTCACCACCCAAGTCACCAAACTAAACCATATTCAAAACAAAAATTCACATTTCAACTACTTACACTTAATGAATTTCAAGTGAATAAGTCACATCCCAAGTTACCAAACTAAACCACATTCAAAACAAGACTTTTCATTTCAAGTATCTAAACTTCAACATTTTCAAGTCACTAAGTCACATCCTAAAACAACAAACTAAACTACCTTCAAAATGATAAATGCACATTTGAAGTACCTACGCTTAATCAATTTCAACTCACTAAGTCACCACCTAAGTCACCAAACTAAACCACATTCAAAATAAAAATTCACATTTCAACTACTTACACTTAATCAATTTCAAGTGAATAAGTCATCTCCCAAGTTACCAAACTAAACCACATTCAAAACAAAAATTTCTATTTCAAGTATCTAAACTTCAACACTTTCAAGTCACTAAGTCACATCCTAAAACAACAAACTAAACTACCTTCAAAATAATAAATTTACATTTGAAGTACCTACACTTAATCAATTTCAACTCACTAAGTCACCACCCAAGTCACCAAACTAAACCACATTCAAAATAAAAAAAAATTCACATTTCAACTACTTAATCAATTTCAAGTGACTAAATCATCTCACATGTTAGTAGAATAAACCACATTCAAAATAAAAATTCACCTTTCAAGTACCTACACTTAATCAATTTCAAGTGAATAAGTCACCTCCCAAGTTACCAAACTAAACTACATTCAAAACAAAAATTTCTATTTCAAGTATCTAAACTTCAACATTTTCAAGTCATTAAGTCACCACCCAAATTACCAAGAATATCAAAATTCACAATAAAAAGTTCACATTTCAAGTACCTATGCTTCAACAAAATTCAAAATAAAAGTTCACCTTCAAGCTAAGTAACTACACTTATTCACTTTCAAGCAACATATTTATTTATAGTATAATAAGTCAAGCAATTGAACAAGTGTAACAAAATAAATAAGTAGAGGCGTCACATATCCCTCTCACACCATATAATCATCACAAAATTCCTATGGCTTTCAAAGTCTTCTACAACGAACAATCCCAAACTAAACTACATTTAAAGACTTCATTATAAGAAAATAGAGAAAAATCAACTTACCTTTGCTTGGCCTAAATTAAAGAGAAAGAGATAAGCGGTCACTGGAAAAATAGCAAAACAATCCTTTTTTCGAATTCGGATTCTGTCAAACAGTAAAATTACTAGAAAGAATAATCTTTTGCTTAAATAGTTGCAACAATTTAGCACAAGATATCACATTTATGACTTTCATTCTAACTAACAACAATAATAACAAAAATCGAAGGACCAGACAATGCACTGCTACTATTTTGACTTTAAAACTAATTGTTGATAATTTGAAAGAAATAGATAAAATTAACATTTTTTCTTATTTTGTCAAAATGCCACCAAACTCATAACAAAACTCAAATTCCACAAGCAAAAACTTAAGCTAAGGAATAGGAATAAGATTTCCCCCCTCCAAAAAATAAAAAGGAATAGTAAAAACGACAATGAATTATTAAAAATTGAGCTAAGGTCTTGCTCCTGCAGCTGAATCAAACAAATTCCTAGTAATACAACTTATATTTCTAAGACTTAAAATCGCAACTAGGATTTTTTGTGTGTTATTTAGTAAATGAGAGGGAAAGGAAATGTTAGAGAAGAAGAGAACAACTCATAAGTTGGAGTCGCCAGAGAAGCTGGCCGAGTTACCGTCGCCGTCGCCGGATCGCGATGTGTGTATTGTGTGTTTTTATCCATAAAAGTGTATGTTTGGTGGGTTTTGGTGGTTGTTGCTGTGTTTGGTCGCGTGTGTGTGTGTTTTGTGTTTTATTTTGTAGGATAGGTCGGGTTGGGTCGAGTTAATCAATTTAATAATTTATTTTTATTATTATGAAAATCAACCACATGTGGTCGGTTTTTACAAAATTATTTTTGAAATTAAAGTTTAAAAAATTATAATTAATAAATTATTAAATTAAAATAAATTACAAAAAAAATTAATAAATTAAAATTAATTTTAACAAATTAAAATTTTAATAAATTCTATAATATTTATAACAATATTCAAATAATTTAATACAATTCGTATATATATAAATCAGATAAGTAGTTATTTTATCATCACATTAACACGAGTAGTATATTTCCTCAATCGTATAATAATATCATTGAATTTTGCAAATTACAATAAATTTTTGGTTAATTAGCTTTTAAATACGATATTATATATATATATATGTATATATATATATATATATATACCTCGTAATAAAATGTGTTAATCAGATAAATTATCGATTACTTGTCTTACATTATTACAATTTCAACAATATACGCGTGTCTACATTGACACAAAATAGAATATCAATTTTCTCAATAGTATGTATCAATGTATTATTCAAAATATTTTGATATATAGATTCTGTTATCGAGCTTTCGATTAATGCATACATCACTACACGAGATATACGTGCATATATAAATATATTCAATTGGCTATCAGCTTTCAAATACGTACTATATACAACACATACATGATTTTACTACCCCATAATAATAAACAACATATTTCATATATACTCAGATGAATTATCGGTTAGTTTATCTTATGTCATTAATATACCTTCACAATATAATATATATATACTATATATATACCTACACATACACACTCATAAACACACTATCGACTATATCAAGTTCTAAATACGTACTATATACATCACATATGTACACGAGTATATTATCCAATAATATAATGCGACGTATTTCATATACATACTTTGATGAGTTATCGATTAATTTGATTAGCTTACATCAATATAACTTCAACGTACAATATATTATTACTTCAATTATTTCAAATCAATGTATTCAATATGTTTAGATATATTGTACTAGTTTTTGACTACATTGTTCATCGATCGATCACTCTATTATATATATATATATATATATATATATATATATATATATATATATATACTCTTGAATTCGTACTATATATACATAACATTCACAAGTATATTACTTCATAATAGAACACAATCATAATATTCTGATGAATTATCGGTTATATATGTACATTACATTATTATAACTACAATAGTAGCATAATATCATTATCGCAAACGGTATGATAGATATGTACACATATTTATTATATAAATTAAGATTATGCATGTTTAACGTCATTTAACATATATACAAAGGAAGATATTTATTTTATATATTGAAACATAAGTCAAATATAAAGATTATGTTTAACGTAATTTGTTTATTTTATTTGATATATTTTTTAGTATAATATTTTTACAAAATCTAAGATTGATTGGTTTTTATTATTATTATATTAGTTATCGACTATGTGTGATCAGTGTAATTTTTAAAAATATTAAATTAGATTAAACATATAATTATTTTTTTAATAAAAACCGACCACAATTGGTCGATTTCCTAAATAATTTATTTTTTTATTCTTTCAGTTACAAAACTGACCATAAGTGGTCGATTTTATAAAATTATTTACTTTTTATTTTTTTAATTGCAAAATCGACCACAAGTGGTCGGTTTTTTAAAAATATTTTCTTTTTTTTTTAAATTAAAAACTGACTACTTGTGGTCGATTTTATTTAAAAAATTAATTAAAAACTATTTTTAAAAACCAACCACAAGTGGTTGGTTTTTTAGTTTTTTTAAAAATAATAATTAATATAAAAATTATTTAAATAATTATTTTGAAATTTGAAAATTTAAAAGCGACCACATGTGGTCATTTTTTAAAATTTATTTTTTTAAAAAAATAAAAAATGGACCATATGTGGTCGATTTTTTCCAACCACAAGCTATGGTCAGTTTTTCTGTTTTTTTTCTAGTAGTGGTACATGTAAAAATCAAACTTACTAATTTATTTTCATATCGCTGATTGAATTATAGTTTTTATTTTTGTAAAAGGGATATATATATATTATAGAATATTTAAGCAAGATTACAAGAGGCAATAATGGTACTGCAGTCTCCATTCAAAACATTACTACTACTAGGATTAGACTTTGCATGTGAGCCTAGGATTGTTGGGCTCAATCAGCCTAAAGACACTCTTAGAGTGTGTTTGGTATGATGGAAAATACTTTTTATGGAAAATGTTTTTTTGAAAATAATTTCCCTGGAAAATAAATTGATTTTCTACTTATTTTCTCATGTTTGGTTGGGGAGTGAAAAATATTTTCTGAAAAATATTTTTGGTGTTTGGTTGGTGAGTAGAAAATATTTTTCAGAAAAATATTTTCTAGTGTTTGGTTGGTGAATGAAAATTTTTTTTTTTAGAAAATAGTACTAATTGTTAACTAGTATATTACTGCCTCTAACAACTCAACAATTTGTAAGAACTAATTTAAGCATAGCAAATAATATCAATATCGAATACTAAAATATTACAAGTCACTAAAATTTAAGTAATTACTAATTAACAAATATAGGAGATACTTTTCAATATTTTGTCTGGACAATCTCAAGATACTACAATCAATAGAAATACAACGGAAGGACAAGTTTATTCAACCTTATGAAACAAGCTACATCGATGAAACAATGGAATATGCAATTAGCAAAAGTAACATAGGCAAGTCTCCTCTATGCATATGAAAATAACAGTACATTCAACGAACATTGAAAAAGGGAAAAAATTGAGCTTCACTAGTTTTTATTTCAAGCAATGAAAAATTAAAGCAAAGCACAGTGAAAAATATTTTTAAGTAATATGAATATGAGTGTTGGGGTGGGGAAGAGGGGCGGGGGTGAGGGCATAAATCACATTTGTCATTTTCTGGAAAATGACTTCCCTTGATACATGATGGAAATCATTTTCCCCCAGATAGAGAAAAATGAGTTATTTTGGAAAATATTTTCCCAATATTTTACTACAACCAAACAAGGGAATTCTAGAAAACATTTTCCAGAAAATATTTTTCATCATACCCAACACACCCTTAGTGGGATATTGTCCACTTTATCATACCCAACACACCCTTAGTGTGATATTGTCCCGTTTGAGCTAAGCCTGTACGATTATCTCTAAAAGGCCTCACACTATTAAGAGATCCTACACCTTATATGTATCTTTTCAGTTCCTTCAGTTTACCAACGTGGGACTTTGGTTCGCACACCCAAAAATCTCTCCCTTGAGCTAAGTTCCATATGGCCCATCACCATGATCCATGGGTCAATTTCTGAGATTCATTGTATTGTGTGCTACCCACATGCAATAATCTCTCTCGAACTAAGTTTTGTGTGGCCTGGCACCACGATCCATGAGTCAACTTTTTAAATTCACTGTACTATTTGCTACCCACATCATCTGAGTATTTAATACAATCGAAGCCCGTAACTACTTCTCGTGTGTGCATCTCCAATCTCAGAAAGGTAAGCAAATCGAGCACCACTCACATCACTCCGCCACATCCCTATATCATCTCGTCGAACTTGGGCGCTGATACCAATTATTGAGCTCAACCAGCCTAAAGACACTTTTATATAGTGTGATATTGTCCACTTTGGGCTAAGCCCGCACGGTTTTCTCTAAAAGTCTTACACTATTAAGAGATCCTACATCTTATATGTAGCTTCTCAATTTCTTCGGCTACCAATATGGGATTTTGGTTCACACACCCAACAAGGACAACACAGTTACGACTACTACCATTAGATATTATAGTTTTATTTCCTCCGTAAGCTAACTTATTACAAGTAGACTAGAAAATTAGTTTACTAGATAGGGCTCCATTATGATCCTGCTTCAGTTGTGCTTTAACATCGTCAGAAGGAGATAACAAAACATGATTTGAGTTGGTACCTGTGTTAGTTTTGAACCCAATATGAATAAGCCATCGACTACCCTATTTGTTTTGCAAAAATTATGTTGCATCGCTGAATTTCCCAAGCTCCTGAACAATGACCTACATAAATCCACAATATTATCATAAGGGGAAGTAGGGTGCTGAAGGAGTTGAAGAACCTCCACTGAACTAGTTTCTATTCCAATAGGAATGAGCTTGGAATATAGCACCATTAGTGCATCCAATTCTACCATGATATGACAATGAGCAATGCTTTTCTTGAAGTAGCCAACAATCCATTAGCCTATAGAAACCCTAATCACAATGACTGTATGTTCATAGGTGTTTGAGAAAGAACCATCAGTGTTTAGTTTAAAAGTGTGAGGAAACCATTTTATACTAATTTCATCATTGCCCAAATTGATTGTTAGGCATAAGGATATGGGTGATGTATTCAATAGTTCCATTTCGGACTACATTAGCACTGGGAAAATAGATTTTCTTATTGAAAATAGTGTGATTTCTATTTATCCATGAATAACACTATAGAATAAATTAAGAACAATACAAGATAATTTTCTTCTTCTTTTTTCAAGTGTATCCAATATGATTCTCATAGCCTTTGTTTATAGGGTTATTTTGAGGAATATCAAAAGGGTGTAATAAATATAACATTAAAACTTGTTACTATCATTGAATCTATATGGTAGAAATTACCCGTAGAAGTTATGAGCATCCACAACATGTATTAAATAATATAAAATTTTAGAGTTCTCTGCAATCTATCCTTAATGAATGCATTAATTTTTTAAATTTGAACCGTGTTTTATATTATTTCACTAATTTATATTTTATCCCCCAATGAATTTATTTCTTGTAAAAAAGTTTTTTAAAAAAACGTTGTAAAGGGCAAAATAGGTAACAAAAATTAACAAATCCTCCATGAAGCTTATTTCCGATCAAATCACTAGTTTGAAACTTACCTAGATGTCCCCTTCGTACTGCTCCTGGCAATTCCTGCCTCTCTCGGCTTGGAGTACCTGAAGAGGTGTAATTAATGTTAAATTCTTGTGAAATTTTGAATTTTGTTTTTTCAGATGCCTCGTTAATATAAAGTAACTGATAAAGAAAAGTGGATATCTAAATTGCACTATGTTAGAGTTGTGACCCAAATTTTGTTAATCTGGCTCAGAAAGTTTTGCGGTGCAACCCATATTTGTGATTTTCAATTGGGTCTGTGGTGGTAGCGTAGGGATCGGGCCGATAGGCCCGTGGACCTTTATGTTTTTTGGGCCTAGGAATTTTTTGTATGCACATATTATATAAGTGCATTTAGTGGGTTGTTTTAGGGTATCCAGAAAATACGCATTGTCCATATTGTACTCCTCTCCTTTCATTATAGTGAAACATCCTTGTCTCTGCCCGTAATTTTTCTCGCAAGTGTTTCCACATAAATCTGTGTGTTCTTATTTTTCTTTCTGCTTGTGGTTTGCTTTATTTCTGCCCGATTACTAACAAACTGGCATCAGAGCCTATTCAATTATTTTCTCGGGGATGGAAACCATGAAGTATGAAATTTCACTGTTGGATCGAAACACCAGATTTTTGTTATGGCGCATTAAGATACGGGCCTTGCTCGCGCAGATGGATTTGGATGATGCTTATTAGGGTTTGAGAAGATGCCCTCATCGTGGACGGACCAGGACAAATAACGTAAGGATCGAAAGGATCTATCTCAGATCCACCTTCATTTATCCAATCAGATTCTACAGAATATTTTGAAGGAGACCATAGCCACTGCGTTGTGGTTGAAACTGGAATCATTATGTATGACGAAGATCCTAATAAGTAAGTTGCATATCAAGCAACGACTTTATTCCCATCGCATGTATGAGGGTGCATTCTTGGAGGATCACCTATCTGTATTTAAAGAAATCATCTCTGATTAGAGACTCTAGAGGTTAAGTACGATGAGGAAGATTTAGGGTTTATTTTGTTGTGTTCACTGCCTGCATCATACACAACCTTTAGGAATATAATTTTATATAGTCGTGATACCCTAATGATTGATGAAGTCTATGATACATTGTTTTCTAAGAAGAAGATAAAATATCTTGTGAGTAAGTCGAAGACTCAAAGAGATGGTCTCATTGTTCGAGGAGGAAAGACACGTGAGAGGAATTCTAGGGGTGATGACAGAAATAGGTCAAAATCCAAAAATAGAAATAAAACCTATAATTACTATAAAAAGAAGAGTCATATCAAATCCGAGTGTTGGAAGGTACAAAATAGAGAGAAAAAAGAATCTCCAAAATGGAAGAAAAACCAACCAGAGAAGTCTGCTGAAGCCAGTTTTATGGAAGATGGTGGTAGTGATGAAGAACTTTTGGTAGTTTCTGATGGTATCTCCAAACCCTGTGAGGATTGGATTCTTGATTCAGCTTGCACGTTTCATATGTGTCGTAATCGGAATTAGTTTACAACATGAAATAGTCTTTAAAGGTGCTGTATTGATGGGAAATAACACACCTTGTAAGATAGTTAGTATTGGAACAATTAGGATCAAGATGTTTGATAGGGTTATGAGGACACTTGGTGATGTGCGTATGTCCCAGACCTGGAGAGAAATCTTAATTCCTTGAGTATCGTTGATTCGAAAGAATATAGGTACACTGATGAAGGTGGAGTCCCAAAGGTTACTAAAGGTTCTCTTGTTGTGATGAAGGGATAGAGAAAGTCTGCTAATTTGTATGTCGTGCAAGGCTCTACTATTACAGGTAATGCAACTATTTCTACCTTCTCTCTATCAGAAAGTGATGCTACTAAACTTTGGCATATGCGCCTGGGGCATATGAGTGAAAATTGGAGGGCTGAACTAAGTAGGAAAGGACTTCTTGATGGGCAGAGTATTACCAAACTAGAGTTCTGTGAGCATTGCATTTTTGGGAAGCAGAAGAGAGTTAGATTTACTAAAGGCATCCACTCAACTAAAGGCACACTTGATTACATTCATTCTGATCTCTGGGGTCCTTCTAGAGTACCTTCTAGAGGAGGTGTGAATTATTTGTTGACTATTCTAGAAAAGTTTGGGTGTTCTTCCTGAAGCAAAAGAATGATCTATTGCCTACTTTCAAGGAGTGGAAGATTATTATTGAAAAGCAAATAGGGAAGCATGTAAAACACCTTTGGACTGATAATGGTTTAGAGTTCTGCTTTAATGAATTTAATGCTCTGTGCAAGTCAGAAGGAATTGTGAGGCACTTGATGATTCATCATACTCCACGACAAAATAATGTGGTTGAAAGAATGAATAAGACTATAATGGAGAAGGTGTGTTGGATGCTCTCTAATGCTGGTTTACCCAAGTCTTATTGGGCCAAAGCTGCTTCCACAACTTATCTTCGTATTAAACGCTCCCCCTCAGTCGCGATTGATAAAAAGACTCCATAAGAGGTATGGTCTGGTACTCCTGCTAGTTATTCTGATTTTAGGATATTTGGATGTCTGGCGTATGCTCATGTTGATAATGGAAAGTTGGAACCTAGATCTTTCAAGTGCTTATTTATGGGTTATAAGCCTGGTATTAAAGGTTATAAGCTTTGGTGTCCAGAAAGCAGAAAGGTTATAATTAGTAGAGATGTTATGTTTGACGAAACTTCCATGCTTTGGGCTCCCTCCGAATCTAGTGCTTCACCCCCAGATGAGCTTAGTGACATAAATCAACAAAAGTCATTCAGCCACGTTGAATTACAAATTAGAGCAGAGTCTACACCAGTTCCTACTTCTCAGTCTATTCTGGAAATACAGAGTGGTACTATTTATTCTTTACCACTAGTGATGCCACAATATTCTATTGCTAAAGACAGGCCTAAAAGAGATATTAGACCTCCCCAGAAGTATGTTGAAGTTGATTTGGTTGCCTATGCATTGAATATAGTAGAAGGTATTGATTTCGGTAAAGAACCTTCTTCTTACTCAGAGGTAGTTAGTTGTAATGATTTTAGCCGATGGATGATTGCTATGCAGGAGGAGATGGAATCACTTCATAAGAATGGCACATAGGATTTGGTGAGATTGCCTAAAGATAAGAAAGCTGTCTGTTGCAAGTGGGTATTCAAAAAGAAAGAAAGAACATCGGGAGTTGAAGATGCAAGGTACAAAGCAAGACTAGTTGCTAAAGGTTACAATCAGGTTCCAAGTGTTGACTTCACAGATGTGTTTTCTCCAGTTGTAAAGCATAGTTCGATTTGAGCCTTGCTTTGTATTATGGCCATTCATGATCTTGAGCTTGAGCAGTTCGATGTCAAAACTGTATTTTTACATGGAGAACTTGAGGAGGATATCTATATGTAGCAACCAGAGGGTTTTGTAGTCTCAGGAAATGAGGACTATGTATGCTTGCTGAAAAAGTCTTTTTATGGCTTAAAATAGTCTCCCAGACAGTGGTATAAGAGGTTTGACTCTTTTATAACCTCTCATATATTTCAGAGGAGTAGTGATGATAGTTGTGTCTACTTCAATGAGGTAAGTGATGATTCATTCATGTATCTTCTCTTGTATGTTGATGATATATTGATTGTAGCAAAGCATATGAGAGAGATGATAAAATTCAGAGCCCAGCTCAACAAAGAGTTTGAGATGAAGGATCTAGGAGCTGCAAAGAAAATTCTTGGCATGGAAATTATAAAGGATAGAGAGAAGTGTAAGTTATACTTGTGTCACAAATGGAATATTGAGAAAGTGTTTCACAGGTTCAATATACAAAATGCCAAACCTGTAAGTGCTCCATTGGTAACTCACTTCAAACTCTCAGCCACTTTATCTCCAAAGACAGATGATGAGCGTGACTATATGTCTCGAGTTTTATATTCTTGTGCTGTCGGGTCTCTTATGTATGAGATGGTGTGTTCCTAACCAGATTTATCTTATGCCGTCAGTGTAGTTAGTAGATATATGGAAAATCCTGGTAAAGAACATTGGAAAGTAGTTCAGTGGATTTTTAGATACTTGCATGGATTGCTGATGTTTGTTTGCAGTTTGGTAGAAATAGAGATGAAGTAATGGGGTATGTTGATTCTGATTTTGCAGGAAATCATGATAAAAGGAGATCCCTTACAGGCTATGTTTTCACCATTACTAGGTGTGCTATTAGTTGGAAAGCTACCTTACAGACTACAGTTTCTTTGTTAACTACTGAGGCAGAGTGTATGGCTATTACTGAGGCTTTCAAGGAAGCTATTTGGTTGAAGGTTTTGTTTGTTGAACTTAGGAAAGACTTACAGATTACTACGGTCTTTTGTGACAGTCAAAGTTCTATCTTCCTTATGAAAGATCAGATGTTTCACGAGAGGACAAAGCACATTGATGTTCGGTATCATTTTGTGTGTGAAATTATTGCTCATGGTGATATTGTGGTGAGCAAGATTAGTACTCATGATAATCCTGCTGATATGATGACCAAGACACTACAAAGTGCCAAGTTTGAGCATTGCTTGGATTTAGTTAGATGTTAGCTGTTAAGATGTGCCCTTAGGGGCTTTTGTGGAAGAGATGGAGAGTTTGTCTTGAAATGGATTTGAGTTCTGAATTAGAATTTGTGTCAAGGTGGAAATTGTTAGATTTGTGACCCAAATTTTGCTGATCCAGCCCAAAAAGTGTCGCGGTGCAACCCATGTTTGTGATTTTCAATTGGGTCTGTGGTGGTAGCATAGGGATCGGGCCGATAGGCCCGTGGACCTTTATGTTTTTTGGGCCTAGGACTTTTTTGTATGCACATATTATATAAGTGCATTTAGTGGGTTGTTTTGGGATATCCAGAAAATATGCATTCTCCATATTGTATTCCTCTTCTTTCATTATAATGAAACATCCTCTGCCTCTGCCCGTGGTTTTTCTCGCAAGGGTTTCCACGTAAATCTATGTGTTCTTATTTTTCTTTCTGCTTGTGGTTTGCTTTATTTCTGCATGATTACTAACAAACTAGATTAAAACAACTAATATCTTCCATGTAGTCTTTTGTTTAAGTTGATCTAAGCTATTATCTTTCCTAGAAAAAGGGACATATAATGGAGTTAATAAGTGGCGAAGCAATTTTAAAATGAAGTGCATATGAATTTGTTGATGAAGTGGCGAAGCAATTTTAAAATGAAATTTCCAAAATGAAGTGGCTAAGATTTTGGTGATGATATTCAAATTGTTTATATCTAGAGATTTATTTTTGGTTCTATAGATATATAAAATTTATTAGATCAAATTTATATCAAATTTGGATTGAATCCATATTTGTTTGGGTTGAACTAGTTTGGGCTTTACAAAGTTAATAAGTTCATTAAATTCAATTCAAGATCCATCTTGAAGCCCAAAGTCATGTCACTTGTCAAGTGACGTGGCATCACAGTCAAATTAAAGACCAACAAGACAAGACCACATATTTAAATGACGTGGCAAGCCAAGTCAAGTTCAATGGTCAATGAAATATCTTCAAGTATCTTAGATGACATATTTTTGGCCTATCGCAAGCAACCTTAACTCACAACATTTGTGATATGCTTGATAACCTAATGGACCAATCAGAATGATACAGAAGAGGTTATTTACACTCAGACTGCCTTGTAACATCCCAAATTTTGGTCCTTGAAAATTTCTAAAAGTTTATCCTCACTGTCCTGAATACGACTCACCCTACGAGTCGTAGGGTAACTATACGGGTCATAGAACCACAGTCATAAGGTGGCTAGTAAGATTTACCTGACCTGAGTTACTGTTTTGGTGACGACTTGGTGGTAATGAGTCATAACGACTTCATACGAGTAGTAAGGTGGAAAAGGGTGGGGTGTCTAGTGTATGCCATAAAATTTCCTTCCTTGGGTACGGGAGGAGGGTACGAATTATAAGGACGGATATGAGTCGTAAGGTGCGACTCGTAACCCGACTAGTGTGGGGTAGCCCTAGACATTGTCCAGACTACGAATGGACTAAATGAGTCGTAGGGTGACTATAACAACCCGAGGCTACCCCCTAATTGTAACATAGTGCTTGAAACCACAAGTGATCTCAAGCTAACCCATGAACTGGCATACTACTAGTTTGTCACGACCCGAGGCTACCCCTTAGTTGTAACACAGTGCTTGAAATAACAAGTGATCACAAGCTAACCCATGAACTGACATACTACTTGAGAAATTAATTTAATATATTGAATAGCTAGTTTTGATATGCGGAAACATAATCATAATGAAATCTGAATAAGTATATAACTGATAAAATTTTACAATCTGGTAAAACTGAGAAAAGAACTCAAATTACATGACTGACTCTGACTGACATCTATGAAGCCTCTACTATATTGACTATAGGTAGCTGGGACATGCCTCAACTCCTCTTAATCAATACATATGGAAAATCAAAATACAATACAGTACATGAACTAAATCTGACTAGAGTCCTTGAAATAGGAAAACTCATCACTTGTTGGTTGGAAGCTATAACTATCTGATTATGATGCATAGGCTATAACTGATACCTATATTATGAGACAATGTAGCACATAGACATATATGTGTTTCATCACTTTTGGAATGTACTGAGTAAGTGGGGGTGAATGCAATAAGTAAAATTGATTTCACACGTAATCTTAAAACATGCATGCTAAGTGCAAGTAGATTCACCAAGAGACTGAAATAAACTGAAAGCTAAAGTGTGTTAAAACGTGGGTAACAAACATAATCTGATAAGATAATGAATCTCTACACTTAGTTTCTAAAACTCTTTACTGTTGTAGAATATGTAGAACTAAAGCTGGGATATGGTAAAACATAAGTACTATAGGTAAATCTCATGTAAAGCTGAATATGCTGTAAAAACTGTACTGAGGATCATGTATGGATACTAAACACAAAAAATTGAACTGTACTTAGTCTAAATAACTAGACTAAAACTGTGGGATACTGTGCATATGAGTTAAGGACTAACTGAACAACATGAGATAACTGAGCATGAATGCATGAAAAATGATATATCGGAGAATGCAAGACCAAGCATAAGTATATTTCTAAAATAATTTGTAAGCTGAGAGGCTAAAATCTGATAACTGAATAACTGAGAATCTATACACTTGGTCAAGCAAACCTAAACTGAAAATATATTGAATACTCTATTGAGACCTTGGGAGGTATCATCTAACCTACATGCCCTAATCTGAGCTAATTGGGATCCAACCTGTTATCCCAGATGGAAGGGTGTCAGTACTGTTCCACGGATACTAACATTGGCTGTGTGGATCCTCTAATCTGGTGTCCCAAAGGACTAGGGTGTCAAGCCTAAACTGACGGGTGACCCCTGAAAGGAAGTCAAGCCTAAACTAACGGGTGACCCCTCATATCCTACACTGGCTATGTAGTTCTGAAATACAGGGACTGCTACTGGTGACTCTGCCTAACTAATAGAGAAACCTCCATTCCTACATTTGCTAGATGCTAAATCCTACTCCCAATTGAAAGACACTGAAACACAAGCTGGTGCATGCACTGATAACTTATAAGCTTAGGTTATAGTATTCTAAAAATAACATTACATGCATAATCTTAAAGAAATCATGAACATGTGAACGAATATTTTTAACAAGAAATAAATACTGGTGGGTTTATTATAAAAAAATGATTTGAACAGGGTGAAAAAATCATGATTCTAATTGACTTGTTACTTGTAAACGTAACTATGTAAAAACACATAGGTATCGGGTGTTCATAACCCACCAGCACTGAATGAGTATAAAATATGATATCAAACTTGAAATACTATAATAAGTGATTATGGTTCAAAGACCCAAACATGGTATTTCATCAAGCATGTAAAAACCATAACCTTAGACATGAGAGTATCTTGAACATGAGAAACAATAGGATTACGTGGCTAAATTCATAACTTGGGGATTTATCATAAAATTCTCTTGAATAAGGTATGAAAAATAAAAAACTTAGGACATGAGATAACCAATCTTTTTGTGGGATCATACTAGGACATGAATTGAGTCAAATTACTAAGTAGAAACATGATTTAAATAAATCGTAAACATATACAACTTCATAATAATGGAAAAACTCATACTTTAAATCAAAGATAGGTTTTTGGGATTCATAGGTGAAAGGAGACCCATGGATGAACTCCCACATACCTTAATTAGATGGATTATTGAAGAAATCTTGAAATTGAAGCTTAAATCCTTGTGTTCTCAAGAGGAAATCTTGAGCTTAGTTCATGGGGGAAAGGGGAGCTTTTTTTACATGAGAAATTTTGAGGAATATAGGTAAATAATGCCTTTTTGGATGCTGTATATCGTCCTTTGGACGTTTGGGGTTTAGAGGAAAGGACCAAAGTGCCTCTTGATCCTTAAAAAGTTGAAACAGCGTGGGAATTGCCCTGCATCGTGCCCTTAGATCGGGGGAGTATCCCTCATGATGCACTCTCAAATTCGATGCTGTAAGCCCCATGGCGTGGGCTTATCATGCGTCCTTACTGCCTCTCACAAAAATGGCTATAACTTTTCGCTCGGGTATCGAATTAAGGCTAAATTGGTATCGTTGGAAACCTAACTCAATTATATACAATTTTCTGAGTCTTTAGCTAAAAAATTCCACCTATATCAAAATTTATAAGTGTTCAAATTAGACCCTTGTAGAATCAAATACCAAACTTGGATGAATCAAAGACTCTTAGCTCAACTTTGTTCTAAGTAATCCTTATGAACTTTTTCATCTCAAAAGCACTTCACACACTAGGATAATGATCATTACACATTTATTAACATACAAATCATGGCATTACAGTTCACACATATAGGAAGGACGCTTTAAAGTCTAGCCCAAAAATATGGGGTGTTATAGTGACCCTATGAGTTGTGAGGTCACCCGTAGCGATGGGGCAATATTTTTCAGTCTTTTAATTAAGGGAATCTTAGTAATTTCCACCTTTTATCACTTAGATCTGAAGTCCATAAAACATCTAAGAAGGGTTGTTTTCAGTACTTTGACATATTAAACACTCTCCAATTCTCTCTCAAATTCCCCATTCAAGTAAAGACTAGGGATTCAAGGAAGGTGGTCATCTAGGGTTCTAAGGGTGCTATATTCTTCAAATTGTATTTTCTTAATGGCATGAAAATTGGTTTAGTACTCATGATTTTGATGTTGGGTTTTGAACTACGGTTGAGGGTTTTGGATATAAATTATATGAGTGTTCTCTCATGATTACTATTGAATTATTATGCTTTGAATTGTTGGTTTGTACACTCATTGGGGTACATGAGATTGGTGGATGGAATAGGGGTACAATGGACTCCCTAAATTTGTAAGTTATGGCAAGAGGAGTATAACGGATTCCTTAAATAATTAGTTTTGGTATGAAAATTAGTTGTAACCTTAAACCACTTGCATTATTAATTTTGGAATAAAATTTATCATTTGGTTTGGCTTATTCTCTTTGAAACTAATGCATGACATAAATGGCTAATTAGATAGTGACAATAATAATCTTCAAACCCTTGCGGGGTACGAAGGAATACCCCAAGTGATTTTATTAATAGAGTCTGTGGGGTACGAAAGAATCTCCAAAGTATTGGCTAATGACATTTCTTGCAATCCATAGTCGGCCGATTGCAGTGAGGTGGTGATCATTTCATTGGCCAATTGCAGTGAAGTAGTGATCTTTTATTTTCCAAAAGACTTGATCATTTCATTGGTTTTCTTATCATCTAATGGAATTTAGAGTTCATATTATCATTAACATTGTCATTGTCATTATTAGGATCGGGGACATGTCTAGACTTAGATTTGTTTTTAGTATTGGTAAAAGGTTTTGTGGACTACTGTGGACTTGGGTGGTGTTGGTTATTTTGGTTAGTTAATGGTTATTGGTTATAGACATACTCTAATGTCTTTGAGCTTATCTTATGCTATCTTGTTTATATTTGAAATTTATCCATTATTAGGGGTATTATGTTCAGTTTGGCTAGGAAAAGAGGGTGGTCTCCGATCCTCAGTGGACTTGAGATACCCATCATGACCAGGCTCCGATTTAAGTTGTGTCAAAGTTAGTATCAGATCCTAGGTTTGGTGTCATTGGGTGTCCATAAATTCGTGCCAAGTAGAGTCTCTTTTATGGGTATGAGGCGTGCCACACTTTTAAGAAAGAGGCTACGAGGCATTTAGGAATATTCTTCTTTTTTGTGATCTACTTTTGGGCTATAGAATCTAAGGTCTTAAATTTTCTCTAATGTCCATTTGTTCGCATTTCAAATCATTCCTTAAAGACCTGATGCTTTTGGAAACTCCTCTGTCCCACTTCAGGATAATGTTGATGGAACCCCTCCTACTTATGAGGTTCAGACCTGGTCTAGGTCTACTGCTTCTGATGGCTTTTGTGTCGTTCCCCCAAATTCCACTAGTCCACCTCGGGCTCCGCAATTCATGTGACAAATGATAAATTTTGTCAATCTATTTATTTGCTAACCGAATTGGTGGACTCTCTGACTAAGCATATTGCTTCTATTGCTCCATCTTTTGAGGACACTAGAGTTGGTCAATTTATAAGGTTGAGTCCTCTGACTTTCACTGGTTCTAAGGTTGAGGAAGATCCTTAAGGGTTCATTGATGAGATGGATAATATTTTTTATGTGATGCATGCTACTGATTTGGAGGAAGTATAGTTTGCATCTTATCAGTTGAAAGATGTAGCGTATTAATAGTATGAGAAGTGTGACCAGTCTAGAGGTGATGGTGTCGAGTCCACTTTACGGGATGATTTCTCTAGTGCTTTTCTTGATAGCTTCTTTCCTCAGGAGTTAATGAAGGTGAAGGCTGAGGATTTTATAAATTTAAGGCAAGAAAAGATGTCTATGAAAGAGTATACTTTAAAGTTTTACCAGTTATCCTAGTATGCACCTGAGTTAGTATCTAACATGAGAGCTAGAATGAGAAAATTTGCTTCTGGGTTGTCCCATGAGTTAATTTTGGAAAGCAAGATCGACTTATTGAACAAGGATATCGATATATCTATACTTATGGTGTATATGCAACTAGTGGAAGAAGAAAAGAAGAAGAAAACTGAGATGGGAGAAAGGTAGAGTAAGAAGTTTTGGTATTCAGAAGGGTGGAAGTTGGCAACAGAGTGGTAGAAGTGGTGGAAAATAGTCTAAGAAGAAGTGGGGAAATTCTGGTTCCTATTCAATGGCTAGTGATCTTTATCCAAAGCCATATGGTGATCATTATCTATAGGGTAGTGATGGTTCTAGGGAACATGGTGCCCAATCTCAAATTAGTAGGCCCTAGTAAGCTCTATCATATCCCCCTTGCAGATTTTGTGGTTGGTTGCATTATGGTTTTTGTGATAAGGGGAAGAACAATTGTTTCAATTGTGGTAGAGCCGAGACACATGTTGAGGAAATTCCCTATGGGTAAGGTTTCCTTTGATGTGAATAAGGTTCTTATTGTCACTTCATCAGTTCCTTCACCAAAGGGCGCCACTTCTAGTATCGGCACTGGCCTGAATCGCTTGTAGGCTTTTGCTACTTGTTATGAACCCGAGGTATATCTGGATGTCATCATTGGTATGTTGAATCTCTTTTCTTGAAATGTGTATGTCTTACTTGATCCGAGGTCCACCCTTTCTGATACAAGATTGACAAGGAACATACAAACAATGCCAAAATCAGTCCACAAGTTGAAAGAACCGTGGATCCTTTTGATGACCACTCTCAAATTCAACAAAAACACAATGTATTGTGGTGTTTAACACCTAAAAACAGACCACAACAAACTATGTTAAAAACATCAAGATGAAGAACAAGAGAAACAATACACCACACGGCTACAAGATTACAACAAAGGAAATGATAGAGAGTGTAACATACACTACTACGAAGACCAAGAACCTAAGTGTATTCAATCACAAAGACCATTGATAAAGATAGTATAAACACCTACACTATGCAGTGGACACAAGAGAGGACCTCAATCCGTCTAGCACCCAACGATCTAAGCAAACGAACAACAAAAGTGATTCCACACCTAAGTTGTTTCCTAGTTTCAGCCAAGTCTCTATGGTAGAGAGAACTTGTGTTTTTCAAGTGTTTTATACAATCTTCAATATAAAAAAACTAATTAAAGTAACCCTAAAATATTTCTTATATAATGTATTACAAATAGAAGGCAAAAAGTCCAAAATGCCCCTTAGAGATTAGGTGCCCCTCTAGTGTGAATTAGTGGCTGTTTTGATATGTTTTAAGCCCTTAATTTCACTTCTCTTGCACACACACATGGATGAATTTAATACAAATCCTCATAAGTTCATCTACGTGATTGCACTTGTATCATCCTCTCCATCTTGAGAGGAATTTGTCCACAAATTCAAGCAATCATCACTCGCAAGCTCTCCTCTTTGAATCATCTTTTCAATGTTCCTCCCAAGGTTATGATGTTCAACTAAGGGTTCCATGAGGTCATCAAGCTTTCTACTTGGACTTAAATGTTCTTTAACCTGCACATAAGAAGAAAGGATGCTAGGAAAAGTGCTAGCATCTTGGTTACTAGGAAACAAAGGGTCTTTGTGGGCAAACCCCACAATCCTAACTCTCGGCTTCTTTTCTTCATCCCTCACTCTCGGATTCTTCATACACAATCTCACTAAGCATGATTCTCCTTGCCATATACATCGGCACAACACACTCTCCATCCACCGGCCAAATATCTTCCCCACCTTTATCAATTTCCTCCTTGGCCTCAAGCTCTCCATCTTGAGATTTTTCGTCACCCTCATTCGATTCAAGTCCTACATTATCACCAACGTAATACAATTTCCCCTCCCTAAGGATTATATTCCTCCAGTTTGGTCACTTACTAGCCTTGTACCCTCGCCCTTGACATTTAAAATATTGAAATCCCTTAGGATGAGAAGTAGAATTTGGTTTACCTTCATTTCTTAGAGGATACTTTTGGGAAGCATTGGTTTTGGTTTGTACAACTTTGTTGTCAGTTTGGTTGGCATTGGATGAATGCTCTTGATATTGGTGCCACTCCGAGGAAGATCCTTGGTGATTCTTAGGTTTGGAGGCTGAGAGCTCTCTTTCAATTTACAAGGCCTCTTGGAAAATTCCATCGATCGTGTCAAACTTTTGGAGGGTCATCCGAGAAGCTATGTCCCTATTCAACTCGACTTTGAATCATATAATATCATAGCTCACTTGTTCTCCTCTATGGTCTAGCTTCAATATCAATTATTGAAACTCGTCATAGTATGCCATGATACTTTTGTTTCCTTTCCTCAAGTTGTACAACTGGGCAAGAAGTTCTTGTTTGTAGACCTCGGGTAAGTACCTTTGACGCATAAGGTACCTCAATCTAAACCATGGAGGTGGCTGCTCGACAATCAACATATCACCGAACCTCTTCACATACTCCCACCAAGTGTTTGCATACCCCTCAAAGTGAGTGATTGCATAACAACTCTTATTCTCTTAGGTTAGATTATTCACTTTGAATATCCTATGACAAGATGACTCCCAAGTAAGATATGACTCTGGATCACTCTCACGTTAAAGATCGAAAGACTAACTTTGATGGAATTGAGGCTAAGCTCTCGAGTTTGGTTATCACCCTTCACTTCTCGGCCTAAATTACCTGCCTACCCTTCTCCTCTTCTTCCCTCAAGTAAGCATCACCATAACCCCCATAACCCCCATGTTGTTCTTTTCTACCATAACCCTTAAAATGGTTTGGGGGATTTGGATTAAGTGGATTTGTCTTTGAAGGATAGTAAGGCCTTTGGTTCAATGGAGTTTGTATTGGAAAGTGAGGTCTTTGGATAAGTGGAAGGTTTGGGTTTGGTGGAATTTGGGTTCCAAATCCGTCATGTTGGACTTGGTGAAGTGGAAAGAGGGTTGCTCTAACATACTCACGGTTTTGGGAAACATTTGGTAGTTGGCTTGGTGACTTGTTCATTTGGTGCAAGGCCTTGGGAGTAATAGTTGGGGAAATATTTTGAGGGGTGGAAGGTCGACTCCTTTGATTTTCGACACGTACTAATCTCCCACTCATTGATGCCACATCCGTATCTAATTTCTCAAGACCCATATTTAACATAGCCATATCTCAGGACATAGTTTCAAGGCGAGCCAAAATGAGATTGATGGAATTATTATCCAATTTTTGAGCATTTGAAGCCTCGGGTTCCATTATGGTTGTACCAAAAATAACCCTTCAAGTTTCTTCAAACTCAAGCTCAACAATAGTGGATGACTCAAATTACCTCCAATTTAGATCAAATTCGAACCCTATACTCCTATATTGTTATAGAACACAAATCTAACACTAAAAACACAAGAAAAATACAAAATCAAAAACTCAAAATTTGACCTATGGTCAAAACTGGGTTTGGTATTTTTTTTTGGGATTTTTGATTTTGACACTTCTTTTTTGTTGAGATTTTTAATTTCTAGACTCTAGTACTGTTAGGAACAAGGATCTAACACTAGAAACACACAAAAATTAAGTGTTTTTTGAAAAATCCTAATAACGTTAGCAGTACCTTTTTTTTTTCTCTTATTTTTCACTTTTTTTTGGATTTTCAAGATAGCAATCCAAAGATTGATTTTTTTGAAGCAAAATCAAACCTTGCTTTGATACCAAATGATACAAAATCGACAAGGAACATACAAACAACACCAAAATCAGTCCACAAGTAGAAAGAACCATGGACTCTTTTGATGACCACTCTCAGATTCAACAAAAACACAATGTATTGTGGTGTTTAACAACTAAAAGCATCCCACAACAAACTATGTTAACAACATCAAGATGAAGAACAAGAACAACACACGGGTTACAAGAGAAACAATACACCACACGGCTATAAGATTACAACAACGAAAATGATAGAGAGTGTGATATACACTTCTACAAAGACCAAGAACCTAAGTGTATTCAAGAACAAAGACCCTTGATAAAGATGGTAGAAACACCTACACTATACAGTGGACACAAGAGAGGACCTTAATCCATCTGGCACCCAACGATCCAAGAAAACAAATAACAAAAGTGATTCCACACCTAAGTTATTTCCTAGTTTCAACCAAGTCTCTATAGTAGAGAGAACTTATGTTTTTCAAGTGTGTTATACAATCTTCAATGTCAAAAAACAAAGTAAAGTAACCTTAAAATATTTCTTATACAGTGTATATAAATAGAAGGCAAAAAGTCCAAAATGCCCCTTAGAGATTAGGTGCCCCTCTAGTGTGAATTAGTGGTTGTTTTGATATGTTTTAAGCCCTTAATTCCACTTTTATTGCACACACACATGGACAAATTCAATATACATCCTCATAAGTTCATCTACATGATCGCCCTTGTATCACTTTCTTATGTGACCCCACTTGTGGCTCTCCATTTTGATTTTGGTCTTAAGTGTATTTTGGATCCCATTTCTATTTCTACCTTAGTGGGTTGCTCTATGGTTTCTAGGAGAGTCTACAGGTATTGTGTGGTATCTATTGGTGGTAGGAAAACTTTGATGGATTTGGTTGAATTAGACATGCTGGATTTTGATTTTATCCTGAGGATGGATTGGTTGTACTCGTGCTATACCTCTCTTGCTTGTCGGACCCAAAGAGTCAGTTTCAAATTCTTTAATGAGCTGATGACTGAATGGGAAGGTAGTTCCCTAGTGCCTAAGAAAAGGTTCATTTCTCATCTAAGAGCCCCGAATTTAATTTCTAAGGGGTGTCATTATCATTTGGTCCGGATAAAAGATTCTAACTTGGAGGGTCATCTTATACAATGTGTTCCCGTGGTTAGTAAATTCCTTGAGATTTTTCCTAATAATCTTCCTGGTGTTCCTCCCGATAGGGAAATTGATTTTGGTATTAATTTTCTTTCAGACACTTATCCTATCTCTATTTTTCTTTATAGAATGGATCTTGTCGAGCTAAAGGAGCTTAAGGAGTAGTTGAAAGATCTCTTAGATAAAGATTTTATTTTCCCTAGCATTTCTCCATGATGTGATCCTATTCTTTTAATGCATAAAAAGGATAGTTCCCTGCAGATGTGTATAGATTATCACCAGTTAAATAAGGTGACTGTGAAGAATAAGTATCCGCTCCTCGAATTGATGATCTATTTGACCAAATTTAGGGTGCTAAGGACTTTTCTAAGATTGATCTTCATCTGGGTACCATCAGTTGAAGATTAAAATTACCTTCCAAACTCGATATAGTTATTTTGAGTTTTGATGATATCCTTTGGTTTGACTAATGCCCCAGTGATATTTATGGACCTCATGAACTGGGTCTTTCGTTAGTTCTTAGATTTTTTTGTAATTGTTTTTATTGATGATATTTTGGTGTATTCTAATAGTGAGGCAGATCATGTCGATCACCTTCGAATTATGTTGCGAACCGTGAAAATCAGCGATTTTATGTAAGGTTCTTGAAATGTGAGTTCTGGTTGAATGTTGTGACCTATTTGGGTCATGTTATTTCTAGTGAAGGGATCATGGTGGATCCATAGAAATTTGCGGTGGTTAAGAAGTAGCCTAGACCCACGACTCCAACTGATATTCGAAGCTTTTTGGGTTTAGCCAATTATTATAGAAGATTTGTGGAAAACTTATCTTCTATTGCTTGCTGCCTTATTGACTAAGCTGACTTAGAAGAAAGTGAAGTTTATATGGTCTGATGATTGTGAGGGTAGTTTTGAGAAGTTGAAAGATAAGTTGACTTCGACTCCTGACTTGACTTTACTTGAGGGTATCGAGGGTTTTATTGTTTATTTTAATGCATCCCGTGTGGGACTGGGTTGTATGTTGATGTATCATGGTACGGTGGTCATATATGCTTCTAGACAGTCGAAGGTGCATGAGAAGAATTATTCGAATCATGATTTGGAATTGTTTGTTGTAGTGTTTGTTTTGAAGATTTGGTGCCATTATTTTTATGGGGTCCATGTTGACATCTTCTCAGATCATAAGAGCTTGAAGTATGAATTCACGCAGAAGGGGTTGAATCTCAGGTAGAGAAGATGACTTGAGTTGCTCAAGAACTAAGATATGATCTCTATTATCATCCAGGTAAGGCTAACGTGGTTGCTCATGCTCTTAGTAGGTCCATAGGAAGCTTATCTTATATGAATGAGGAGAAGTAATAATTAGTGATGGATATTCACCATTGGCTAATCTTTGAGTTCATTTCTTGGACTATGATGATAGTGAGGTGCTTGTATAAGAGGTGGCGAAGTCATCTCTTGGTGATGAGGTGAAAGAGAAGCAGTTATTAGACGCTGTCTTGATGTAAATTAGGGATGATGTGGGTCAACAGAGAGTTATGGCCTTCGAGATTAGTGGAGATGGTATCTTGAGATGCCAAGGTATAATATATGTTCTCGATGTTAATGGGCTGCGATAGAGGATCTTGGCTGAGGCTCATGCGTCGAGGTACACTGTTTATCTAGGTTCAACGAAGATGTATCACGACTTGAAGGAAATCTATTGGTGGAACAACATGAAGAGAGATGTGGCAAATTTTATTGCCAAGTGTATAGTTTATCAACAGGTGAAGGTGGAAACTTGAAGCCTGGTGGGTTATCTCAAAAGATTAAGTTGCCTGTGTGGAAGTGGGAAGTGATTAATATGGATTTTGTTACTGGTCTTTCATGGTCTCTCTATCAATTTGATTCAATTTGGGTCATCGTAGTAAAATAACAAATTCTACTCACTTTTTGCCAGTGAAGATTACTTTCTTAGAAAAGAATTATGCTAAGCCCTTTATTGAGGGGATCTTGAAGTTGCATAGTGCTCCATTTTCTATCATCTCTGATCAAGGTACTCAGTTCTCATCTCACTTTTGGCATTTCTTTCAGAGAGGCTTGGGGACTAAAGTGAACCTTAGCACTGCATTCCACCCTCAGATGGATGGACAGGCGAAAAGGACGATATAAACATTGGAGGATATGCTAAGGTCTTGTGTGATGGATTTTAGTGGCAGTTCAGTCAACCATTTTCCTTTTGTTGAGTCTACATATAATAATTGTTTTCATTCTAGCATTGGGATGGCTCCATTTGAGGTTTTATATGGTAGGGTATATTGGTCTTCTATTGGGCGGTTTGAGTTTGGTGAAAATAAGATATATGGTCCCGACTTGGTTCACCAAGCTATGGAGAAAGTGAATGTGATTCGAGATAGACTTAAGACCGCCCAAAATCACTAAAAGTCCTATGCAGATGTAAGGAAAAGTGACTTGGAATTTAAGATGGATGATTTGGTGTTCTTGAAGGTGTCTCCCATGAAAGGAGTATTGCAATTTAGAAAGAAGGGGAAGCTCACTCCTTATTATGTTGGCCTATATCCTATTTTTAGATGAGTGGGAAATGTGGCTTATGATTTGGAATTGCTTTCGAGCTTGGATTCTATTCACTCGGTCTTTCATGTTTCAATGTTAAGAAAGTGTGTGGGTGATCCTTTATTGGCGGTTTCATTAGAAGGTGTGGATATTTTGGATTCCTTGTCTTATGAGGAAGTCCCAATGGAAATCTTAGATCGACAAGTTTATCAGCTATGGACTAAGGATGTGGCTTCGGTAAAGGTTCTGTGGAGGAACCATGAGGTTGAAGAGGCCACTTGGGAACCTGAAGAGGACATGAAGTCCAAGTACCCATTTTTGTTTCCCGCTTCATAAAATCGTGCGTGAGGTATGTGTATTCCTTACCATCTTTGTTTTCTAACTTTGTTAAAAAAATTGCAATTTTCTTGGTATCTTTGTTTTCTGTCTTTGTTAAAGGCAAGTGTGGGTGTACTCTATGTTAAATCATACTAATGGACACTCCATCATTTGAGTATGAACAATCCTAAGGGGAGAGGGAATGTAACACTCCAGATGTTGGTCCTTGCAAATTTCTAAAATTTTATTCTCACTATACTGAATACGACTCTCCCTACGAGTTGTAGGGTGACTATACAGGTCATTAAACAGTAGTCGTAAGATGGCTAGTGAGATTTGCCTAAGTTACTATTTTGGTGATAACTTGGGGGTAACGAGTCGTAACGACTTCATACTAGTTGTAAGGTGGAAATCATAGGGTGTCCAGTGTATACCATAAAAATTCCTGTCTTGGGTATGGGAGAAGGGTACAAATCGTAAGGACTAGATACGAGTCGTAAGGTGCGACTCATAATTATAATAGTGTGGGGTAGCCCTGGACACTGTGTAGACTATGACTGGACTAAACAAGTACTAGGGTGACCCTACGAGTCGTGAGGTCACCCGTAGCGATGGGGTTGTACTTTTCAGTCTTTTAATTAAGGGCATTTTAGAAATTTTCTCATTTCTCCACTTAGACGTCACATCCATAAAACATCTAAGGATGGTTATTTACAATACTTTGATATATTAAACACTCTCCAATTATCTCTCAAATTCCCCATTCAACTAAAGGCTAGGGTTTCAAGGAAGGTGGTCATCCAGGGTTCTAAGGGTGCTATATTCTTCAAATTTCTTAGTAATTAAGGCATGTATCTCTCTCTACACTTGTATTTTCTTAATGACATGAAAATTGGTTTATTACTCATAATTTTAATAATGGGTTTTGAACTGTGGGTTATGGGTTTTGGATATAAATTGTTTGAATGTTTTCTCATGATTACTATTGAACTATTACGCTTTGAATTATTGGTTTGTACCATCATTGGGGTGCATGGGATTAGTGGATGGAATAGGGGTACAATGGAATCCCCAAATTTGTAAACTATGGCAACAGGGGTACAATGAAATCCCCAAATAAGTGGTATTGGTATGAAAATTGGTGGTAACCTCAACCCGCTTGCATAATTGATTTTGGAATGAAAATTATCATTTGGTTTGGATTATTCTCTTTGAAACTAATGTATGGTATAAACGGCTAATTGGATAATGGGTCCCACTGGCCTGAGATTGGGCACCCTATGACCTAAAACCATCACTACCTTGGAAATAACGATCACTAGACGGCTTTGGATAAGGAGCACTAGTCATTGAATAGGAACCATATTTGCCACACTTCTTCATAGACCATTTTCCACCATCTCTACCACTCTACTGCTACTTCCATTCTATTTTGAATAACAAAACTTCTTACTCTACCTTTTTCCCATATCAGTTTGCTTCTTTTTTTCTTCCTCCACTTGTTTCATATACACCTTGAATCTAGAGATATCCATATCCTTGTTCAACAAGGCAACCTTGCTTTCCAAAATCAACTCATGGGACAACCCAAAAACAAATATCCTTATTCTAGCTCTCATGCTTGATACTAATTCAGGAGCATATCGGGACAAATGGTGAAACTTCAAAGTATACCAGTGGTTGGGATGTATCTGAATAATTCACCATTTTAGAGAAGGCAAAAAAGAGTAAATCTCATATGATGGTTGGAATTGAAACTATTGGGGGAAACTTGACATCCTTGCTCTGTGATGAATTCTCTCAGACTAGTGTCAATTTTAGTGAATCTAAAGATTCAATGAATTCTCTAGTTTTAACAAAGGCGAATGCCTTGATGGCTGACACAACTGGTATGGACGATAAGCTCTCAATGATTTAACAAATCATTGAAGTTTTAAAGAAATATGTTGAGGATAAAGATCTTCAAATCGCTTAAATTATGAACAAATTGTAGTCCTTTGCCTCTGGAGAATCGAGCCATGTCCCAGCTTGTCTGTCATGATCCAAACCCGGGCCTGGCCATGATAGGCAATCTTAAGCCCACCATAGGCTAGAGACCACTCCCTTAGCCTTACCTTATGAGCACATAAATGTAAACAGCAGAAGCCAAGAAAGTCTATGAAAGTTATATAAATCCAAAGAAAGATAGGAGTCAAAACAAGACATCCAAAATATCCCAACACTGTCCACAAAAGCCTCTAAATTGGAAATACTAACTAAATAGAGACATGTCTCTGACTATGAAAAAAAATTCAAAAGTGCTAAGATAATTAAGAAAGAATAATGTAAGACAGGGCCTACCAAAAGGATGAAGGCTTACCACTTCACAACTGATCAATAGAAGTACCCAACCACCTAATGTTGCATCGAAGTAACAAAAAAGTCCTCCAAACCTATGTCATAAAATGATGCAGTATCCGGAGATGGACAGTGAGTGAGCACTTGAATATAACTCAAGGGATAAGGATAAAATAATGCGTTTACCAAAATCCAACCATAAACCACATGTAAAACATTATATATATATATATATATATAAGATGTCAGGATAGAGATAAGGGTCAATTAACATAATAGTTTAAAAAATTAGCCTGAGCTATATAGCTCACTCCATCCTAAAGGCAACCACGAGCTATATAGGTTTGACTCCCCCTGTCGAAAGGGCCTCAGTCCATGTTAGCTGCATGTACCAAGGAATGGCTAAAGACACCAAGGCGATAGCCATTCAAAATATAATGTATATCCAGATACATGAACATATAGAGCCCTAATGTCGAGTAACATGGTTTCCAATATTGGTCCTTTTGGGAGTACACCTTCAAAATGAGCTACGCAATTCCCTTTAAGCCCAAATTAAAACAGTTTGCACATAAACTAACCATTAACCAAGGAGTCATTATTAAGGCATTTTCCAACATGGTATCATCGTAGCAATATACTTGCAAGCTAATTCAGTTATGCCAAACAAGTCCATTTAACTATTAGACTCTCAAGTTTCATTTAAAATCCAAAACCATGGCCAGCAAGGGCATTGCAAATCCATTTTTATCAATTTGTCCTTTAATGTAATGCACTTTTTTAAAAAGACATGTTAAGTTATGCAAATATCCATATTCAAGATCAAATTTACAATGCGGGTTTAGGTTAATGCTATTAACAAACCGAAAATTCATCAGTTAAGGTGAAACTCATGTCACCCATTTCAACCATATTCACAATGCACCAGTTCAATTCCAAAACCATCAATTAAAGCATGAATAATCCATTTAAAACATGTGAAAAGTAATTCAAGTAATAACAGCCAAAACCCTTAACCAAATTTCAAACCCATCAATTAAAATGACTTGAATATTTAATAAATTGTTTCCATAATGTAAAATTTAAATTAAGAAAAGAGAAACATGCCTACAATACAAAAGAATTGAAGAGAATTGAAGTTCGGAGCTCAGAGTAGTGATTTCTTGTAAAACCCTTGAACTTTTTTAGGTTGGGGGTTAGAGAAAAATAATGATGTTTGATCTTGATAACTGAATGTAAAAAGGGTCAATTTAGTATTTTAAAGTCGTTTAAGGGGTAAAGGAACAAAAAATCCCCTCACCCCAAGTGAAAAAAATAAAAACTAGACAAAATAAATATATAAGCATGGCACGCTGCTATCATGGAGGGTAACCTCTTTGTCACGTTCCTATCGCGGAGCGTAAGTGGTGTGGCATAGTGCTATCACAGATCCTCACTACCTCGAGGTCCCAAAATAACCCTGAAACCCTTCCAAAAATTCTAAAACTTTTTCAAAACACCCTTTTAACACCCTTAAACATAATTCAAGTAAAAAATTAATATTACGTACGTGGGAGGGTCATAACTGATTTGATAGAAGTTTTTTGGGGTGTTACATTGACCACCTGGTTTTACTCTGCAAAATAAGAATGTTTATAAGTCACTTGTCAAGTCCAAATTGCAAAATGAGAAACAATCTACTTCAGTTGTGGCTTTGTTTGTTCAACAGTTGCAAAACATAATAACTAACTCTATCAGGGCTCAATATGGCAGAGCACCATAGAGTTTGATGTATTACTCCAAGTTTTACACAAGATGAATTAATTGTCTGCCATTACAATGAATTATCAACCATTAAAATTGTAGTAATTTGATGGCAAGGGAAATTTGAGGTGACACATTGCCCAATTTGTCAAAAGTTGTAGCAGATGGTGATCATCTGATAAAATAGTTTGTCCGTTCATTAAAACAAAATGCATTTGACTGGTGTATCCACATAGAGAATGAGTCAATTGATAGTTGGGAATATCTCGAGAAGGAATTTCTCTATTGATTTTATAACACTCAATAAACTGTGAGCATTATAGAGTTGACTGGTACTAAGCAAAGAAAGGACGAGCTTATGAAAGATTACATTAATCACTGGAAAACACTGAGCTTTGATTGCTAGGATAAACTTTTTGAAACTTTTATATTTGAAGTTTGCATTCAAGGTAGGCATTGGTACCTTGGGTATATCATCCAAGGAATTAAGCCTCGAATGTTTAAAAGAATTAGTTTCGTTCGCTCATGACATAGAGCTAAACATTGTAATTCATGGAATAGCTCACCTATCTTTGATCCAAGGAAAGAAACCATGAGATTCAGGGACAAGTCAGAAGACCAAATTAAGGAATCTATGACAATAACTATGAGTGCTATGAAGGCCTATGCAAGACAAAAATGAAAAATAAAATTCCAAAGCAACAAATACGAGAAGTGAAAAATTAGTCAAGCTTGAGAGAGTTACAAGCAAAGGTATATTTTTTTTTCGAATCTGACGTTCCTGCAATTCTTGACGAGTTGCTAGCCAAAGAAGTCATTGAATTCCCTAAGCCAAAGCAACCTGAAGAAGATAAAAAAGCTGGAAATCCTAAGTATTACAAATTTCACAGCATTGTTAGTAATCACACCATAAAATGCATCATCCTGAAGAAAAAGATCATAACGGTAATGCGAGAAGGAAATATCATCATTAATGATGCCGATATAGTTGATGAAAATTATGTTAGTGCCAAACTGGACCATAAGAAAGGTTCAATTTCAAAAGCTCTACAACCTATGTGCTCTGTGGGATCACCAAATATTAAAAAAATCGTCATGCTATAATTTGGGAGCTTGGACCTAATTGGGGTATTTGTCCTACAAAAAACAACAAGCAATTCCATGGCAAATGACTTCTCCAATAGCAAGAATGGTAACACTTGGACATTGATCGCTTGAAAAAAAAAAGTCAAGGGACTTGTATACTCTAACTTTCAAAAGTCGACACAAGATCAAGTGCAAATTTACTTCAATCAATGCGGACCATAAATACCAAACTAAAGTGAAAAATACTTCATCACAAAGGGTTGGGAGGAAAGTTACATTACAATAATTTGTCCTTAAAATGCACCTCGATGAACGAACCTAAACTTTGAGTCAATACGCTCCTTGACGCATGAGCCTAAACTACAAATCAAAATGCTTATCAATGTATGATCCTAAACTATAAGTCAATATGCTTCTTGAAACACGAGCCTAAACTATAAGCTGAAATGCTCCTTGATGCATGAGCCTAAACTACAAGTCAATACGCTCCTTGATGTATGATTCAAAATTGCAAGTTGAAAATACTCCTCGACGTATGAGCCTAAACTGTAAGTTGAAATGCTCCTTAACACATAAGCCTAAAACTGCAAGTTGTAACCCTCTTTAATGCACAAGCATAAACTGGATATTACTCCTAGCTTGTATGTTTAAATTGTGTATGGCCCCCTAAAAAATAAATGGGGCAAATTTGAGCTAACTTTGAAGGCATATATGCATAAATCTATAATGGTTTTACATATGATATTTACACGTATGTCATCTCTTGGATTTTTTTTGAAAAAAAATTCAAGTTGTGATTCAAATACTCCTACACCGAGTTATAGATTTTCTATCAAAGTCCTAAAGTTACAAAATAGATCATCGAATTTCAATTGAGCTTATTTTATCTATATCTGTATAAATTTGTAAGGATTTTTATCGTAATTTTTACATGAATTATAATTCTTGGAGTCCCTTTCACAACTAAAAAATTGGCTCATGATTCAAAAGCTTTTACTTTGAATTATAATTTTTCTACCATCGATGTGCAACGCTGAACAACAAGCATGACAGACATGTGGATTATCTTCAGAGCAAAATCTGTAAGAATTCATAATTCCTTTGGTCATTATTTTCATAAAAATTATAGTTCTTTGAGTTCCCTTCACAATATAAAAGATGGATTATGATTCAAAGGCTCATACTTCAAATTATAAATTTTCTACTATCGACGTCCAAAGTTGAATAACATGCATAATAGATGTGTTGGTCAGCTTCAGAGAAAAATCTATACAAATCCATAAATTCTTTGGTTATGATTTTTGTATGAATTGTAGTTCTTTAAGTCCTCTTTATAATGAAAAGGGTGTATCACAATTTAAAGACTCCTACTTTAAATTATGAATTTTCTACCACGAACGCGTAAAGCTAGACAATAAGTGTAATAGATGTATGGGTCAATTTTGAAGAAAAATTTATAAAAATCCATAAATCTTTTGGCCATCATGTTTATGTGAATTGTAGTTTTTAGAGTCCTCTTCACAACAAAAAATGGCTCGTGATTCAAAGTCTCTTACACTATGTCATGAATTTTCTACCATGGCTATGCAAAGCAATAAAATAAATGTGTCAGATTCGAGAAATCAATTTTAGAAATTAGTTCTGATCAATTGAAAAGGAAATTGATTTGAAACTTTGATATCACAGACTGTAGAGTTTTTTTTTTTTGGATCAAGTGATATGCAGTTTAGGGTACTCCTAGTTTGAAATATAATTTTTCCAATGTAGGATGCAAAGCTATCAAGTCCATGTAACAGCACCGCTACTTTATCGCACTCATCAAGCCATAAATATTACTCGTCCAACTACTTGCTCGCTAGAGTTAGGAAAGGATGCTCCTCATGTCAATCTCGCCAAGCCAGATGACATCAAGTACATACACCCTGACAAGGAGGAAATGTCATCATTAGTAGCCTTTTTAAAATCGAGCCTCAAGGATGGCACACAGAACTTCTTTATCACAAGGTCACAAGTACTACTTTCTTGTTAAAGTTATAAAAGGCTATTCCGGTATCTCCAAGATGAATCAAATCTCTCTGCACCTCTTGTTTGTCGAGCAGTAATGACGGGATACACCAAATTTTCAAAGTCAACGATCTGGACCTTTGGTATGATATTGTGACCATTTTGCATAAATCTGCAAAAAGAAAAGAAAAGAAGAAGAAGAAAAAAAATGCATCCATAACATTGACTACAAGAAGCTTCTTGATTTTATGTAAGTCAATGCCAACTGTGTCAAATTTTAATCTAGCAATATGGGTTGCTACCAAAAGCACAAAGGTTGAATTTGACATAATGGACTATATGGCGCCACGATGCTTTGAATTGGCATGTCAAATATTATGCTCTGCCTTTAATAGTTGTGGTGGATATCGATGTCAATTGTGCCAAATCGGGAGCCCTTCTCCAATTTGAGTGTTGAACAGAAGCCTCAAGTAACATAAAAAAATAGCTTTGTGGAAATCAATATGCATTTCTCATATTTTCTTCTTATTCATCTTAAAATTTATCAAAAAAAAAGAATCCAGTCATGATAAAGCACACACGATGCTAATCAAAAGGAGCTTCTTGGAGCTATACTATGATGCTAGTTGTATGAGGGTTTAGTTCAGCAGGATGTACAATAGTTATGCCAATGTGATGAGTACTCAAGTTATCACCTACCAAAGGAATTAAAAAAGAAGATGAAAATCATGAAGCTGTCACAAGTTTTTTATCAAACGTTAAAAATTAACTGGAAAATACATAAGTCCATTGAGTGTGGTTTTCATGTATGATGTTGATTATGAATATACTTTCCAACTCAAAAAACACTCTTGATTTTGATTTTTCTTAGTAGAGATATGAAATTTGTTGAAAGTTTGCACAATGCTGATAAAACTAGTGAATTAAGATTTGGAGATCAGTTTTTGAGAAATAACAGTGATGATTTGGGCATAATCTAACTCTTATTTCTATGTGAGATTTATCTTTTCAAGTCTACTTTCCAACGCAAAAAACCGCCCCTTGTTTTGATATTTCAAAGTCAAGATATGAGAATTTTCGTAAGGCTGTACAAACATGAAAAAGTGATGAACCAGAACTGAAAGTCTGATTTTTGAAGGATATCTGGTTAGATCCGGACAAAACATGAGATTGATTTTCACGTATAACATAGTTCATGTGTCTACTTTCTAGCACCACAAGCGGTTTGTGATTTAGACACTCTCATGATGCGTTATGAATTTTCTTTCATTAACGCTTCAAGCTGCCTGAAAATTCAGTTGTAAAAAATCAAAAAAGAGAAGAAGAACGTGATTTATATTGCTACTCAAGTTGAATTACAATGACTTAATGAGGTGATGATGACCTTTTATAGACCTTGAAGGTTTTTAGTTTGTTTTCGATAAGTAATTTGTTAAACAAGTTGTTTTCAAAAAGGATTGAGACATCTATGTGTAAAAAATAAGTCAAAGTCCTAATCCTCTTTGAAGTGGGATAACGTCATTATTCAATTCTATTGAAAGTTGATATAAGAATAATGCTCGGATCCTACGTGGTTTTGATATATTTAGTTTTAAATGAAATTTTCACTCCTAATCAAGAGAGTCATGTTATTCTACCCGGATTATCATGACTTTGAGAAGTCGAGTTTTGTAAAAATGCTTAGGTCTTTTTGAAAAAATAAAAACCTTTGGTGTGTATTAATTGATTGTCTTTAGTGAATTAATGAGGAAATTGCGACACACTCGAAGAGTTCGACTATATTTTATTCTCATCAAATTCGAACATTTTGCGAAGATTAAATTACACAAAAAAAAAAAACACTCCACGAATAATTCAAACATCCTCTCATTTCAATAAATCTACACTCCGACAAGACTTGAAGTGGGGGGGCGTCTGTAGACACATAAAATTTATTGGATCAAATTCATACAAAATTTGGATTGAATTCATATTTGTTTGGGTGAAATTAGTTTGAGCTTTACAAAGTTAATAAGTCCATTAAATACAATTCAAGGTCCATCTTGAAGCCCAAACTCATGCCACGTGTTAAGTGACATGACATCCTAGTCAAATTAAAGACCAATAAGACAAGACACATATTAAATAATGTGGAAAGCCAAGTCAAGTTCAACAGCCAATGAACATCGCCAAGTGTCCCAATTGACATATTTTTTGCCAATCACAAGCAACCTTATCACACAACATTTGTAATAAGCTTGATAACTTGATGGACCAATCAGAATAAAACAGAAGAGGTTATTTATCCTTTGACTGTGTACTCTCTACATCTATAAATAGGAGGGTTGCATAATTTTTTAGGTCATTCTGTAAGCATTGAGCAAGTCACAACATCAACTGCACAACACTTTAAAGGAGTAGTTAATGGAGTTCTTCCCGAAGATCAACCCAAAATGAAGAAGTGTTGCGCGACATCTCTGGAGATTAAACACATCTAAAGGAGGTCTGAATCATCCTATATTAGAGAAATACGCTACGGAAGACCCTCAAATCATTGAAAATCTTAGGAGAGAAGAATCAAGAGAACAACAAAATCGTACTCAAAAGATTCATTTAATAAAATTTCTTTTTTTATTTATTTTTGCTTGTAGTTAATGTTCAACTCTACAAAAATTTATTGCGAACAGGTTCATCCACTAAGTTTAATTAAGGGTGCTAATTAAACAATACAAAATTTATATACTAAATGTGTATATAATATTTATGTTTATGTATATTATATGTATATTATATATATATATATATATATATATAATATGTATAATATATAAAATCTATATATTTACTGGCTATTATTTTCTTGAGCTGCACAAAAATAAAATTATCATGAACACATTTAGCTAAACAATTGTCACATTAAAGAGTTTGCCTATATTATTACTAGACATAAGAGCATGAGCTTGCATGGGCCCAACATATGCTACCTTTTTGTGGCATAGATAAATTTTAGAGAGTCAAACAAATTTTTTGTATGTTTTTTAAATATTTTAAATTATTGATTATAATGATATATAATACTTCTTTATAAATATTTTAGATAATGTATGTTACTCTCGTGATTTCAATTTATGTGACACTGGTAAAATGTGGAAATTCAACCAAATTTTTTATATAATATTAGGATTTTTGTATTATTTTTAAATATTTTAAGTTGTTAATTATTGTGATTTATAATACTTCTACATAACTTTCAGATAATATATGTTACTCTCTCTATCCCAATTTATGTGACACTGATATAATTAAGGGAGTCAATTGAATTTTTGACATATACTTTTTACATATTTTCATTTGTTAATTATTGTGGTTTGTATTACTTGCTACTAATTAATTTTCAAATAATGTATGTTACTCCCTCTATCTTATACAACTCTGATAGTATTTAGAAAATAAATCAAATTTTTTTATATGTCATTAAATATTTTAAATTGTTAATTATTATGATTTACGATACTTTTTACTTCATTTCCAAATAATTTATGTCACTTCGTCTTAATGTATGTTATTTCGTCTATCACAAATTTATGTAGCATTGATAGAATTTTGAGAGTTAATCAAATTTTTATATGTTTTTCAAAACTTTTAAGTCGTTAATTATTACAATATAAACTAATTTTCTTGTAACTTTTAAATACATATCAAATTAAAAAATAAAATAATTAAATTAAACAAACAAAAAAAGAAATTACAAAGAGCATGTGGTGTAACCTGTCAGGACAACCTCCACCTGCTTTCTACCACTTGTTTGCTCTTCTATATTACTACTATATGGAAGTATGAAGAAGCCGACAACACTTTATCAACATGCCTGCTTTCTTCACCGTAATTTTACTATATTATCCCCATAAATTATTATAAGTCATTTTCATATTAGGATATTAAAAATATTTTATAAAAAAATAAAATAGACATTTATGACATGTTTGCTTTAGCTGCTTCAATCGTAATGTTATTATATCACCCTAATTAATTATTATAAGTCATCTAAGTATTAAAAATTACTAATATTTAATAAAAATGGTAAAATAGACATGAAATGATAAATTAACTCTTGATGTTTTAAATTAACTTGACATCTTATATGAGTCCCACTTAAATCCTTTCACAAGTATTTTTAATAGTAATTTTGTTATATCACTTCAAATTAGTTATTATAAGTCATTTAAGACATGTCTACTTCATTGCTTCAATCATGATACTTAATTACTTTCTAAATTATATGAGTCCCACATAAGTTGGAATACAAGAAAAAAATATTATAAATTATAATAATTAAAAATTTAAATTATTCTAAAAATATAATTGACTATTAATGCCACAAAAGTTTGGACAAAGAAAGTAACATATATCTATAATATATAAAAGTGTGAAGGACCTTAGAAATGTTGTTTGAATTTTTTTCTCTTCATTAAAAGTCTTTGCTTTAGAAAAAATCATCTTTTCATTATTTTTTCCTAATATTTAAGAGTTGAAAATTAATTAAATATATTTATGCTAAAATATTTCTTTATTAGAAATCATCGAAATTAATGACAACTAATATCTTTTTCATTAGTTTAAGAATTATAAATGAATTAAATTTGATTTTAAAAAGATTTTAAAAATCTAGAAATAAATATAAAAATGCTTGAATAAGAAAAATTTAAGGAGTACCAAATTTTAAAAAGTTTTAAGTACCACAAATATGATACTTAAGATGTTATACAGATTTCACTTTAAAGACAAGGAAAGATTTAAAATATAGAAAGAAAAAAAAAAGAAAAATAATAGTACCACAAATATGGTTCAAATTGATGTGTCTCTTTTAGCCTCTATCAGCAAGGAAAAGGGTACTGCATGACAAACACAAAAATGCTGATGTAAAACGTATTTGTGTTTACACTAAAATACTATGTTTATATTTACATTATTATATTAAAATGTGAAAAACCTTTGAAAGTGATTTAAACTTTTTTTCATTTCATTAAAAATCTCCACAATAGATAAAATCATATAATTTTAAACAATCAAGCATTACACGTGCGAGGCACATGCGGTTAACCTAGTTATTTAAAAATTACATAAAAATTATTATAAATTGCAATAGCTAACAACTTAAAATATCTAAAAAATTAATTATCTAAATTTTATATGTGTCACATAAATTGAAACCAAAAAATAATATATATTAACACGGACCACCCGATATCTAGTCTAATTATAGAATACATCTGTAAGGTATTATTCCATTATATTTTTGTGACTAACTAATGATTTGCTTTATTATTGATGGTTACTGAAAAGCCCCAGAGAGGGAAACTCAAAGTCATATGGATAAAATATACAAATCACACTAATACTCTTATCTTGTACGACAATCATGTACAAAATCCATAATACCATGACTTACTTGATCAAGAGTATTAGTTTCCAATTGGGAAAACTACATGATGTAGCATACCTAAACTTACATTATAAAAAATAGTAAAACTTTAATGAAATTATAATGTTTAGCAAAAATAGCATTATTTTAAAAGTGGTCCCCTACTTTACCGCCTTAGAGAAGTTACCATGTATAGGTTCCCCTTTTTACACTTTTCTCCTTCTTTTTCCTTTATTTAATTTTTACTTTACCCTTTATTCACGCTATTATCTGATTGCTCTCTCACAATTTTTTTCCTTTCTCACCTTTGTAGCACGATCTGATAAGGATAGTATTCTTCTTTTTCAGGTAAGTAATTAATTCAGTTATTGCATGTTATCAATTTCTCCTTTTTTTTCATACTGTAATCTATTAGCAACTCCGACTTTAAGGTTTTTATGCTTTACTGACTAAACACACATCAAAATCACGAACAAATAGGGGTATAACATATATTAATTTCTTATTTGATAATGCACCATCTTTTAGTCTTGGATTAACTCAAGAGAAAGTAGTTAAAGTTGTTTCTAATCCTAGATAGTCGAAGAAATCTGTGAGTACGAAGAATCTTAGGTCCAAGTTTTGTAACGACCCGGTGAAGATGGCTAGTATTTTGAAAAAAAATGGTTGAAAAAACCTCTTCCTGTAGAAGACAAAAAATGTAAAAAATATGAGAAGAAAAGGAAAGAAAAAGAAATTGCTGAGTCAAGCAATGGTGATGACGATATTGAGAATTCTTCTGCTAATGAAACTGAAGAAGACCTGGAGAAAGAGGTATTTTTCGTTGTATAAGTATCTTTATTTAATGCTACGTATTTAGGAATTTCAGTAAAACTTTTATCAACTTTGGGGGTAATATGTATTTTTCATGAAGCTAATATGTATTTACTGTTCAGTTGATATGTATTTAGGGATATTAGTAAAGCTGATCTGTGAAGATGATAGGTTAAATATACAATGTGGGTTAACATATATTTATTTATATTTTTTTGTGAAGTTGCAATGTTTATTTGTATTTTGTATGCTAGATGAATTTGCTAAGTTGCATGTATGGAAAATACATTTATATTTGAGCTACTCCTGAAGAGGCATTTGGCTATATGTATTCTTTTTATATTTGATATGTATTTTCTGTATTTTAGAATGTTGAAATATACAAATACATTTATGGTCATGGACTTTTTTGTATTAATTGAAATACAAATATACTTATGGTTATGGACGTATTTGTATTTATTGAAATACAAATACATTTTGCATTTTGTTTTTATTGAAATACAAAGTTCATACAAATACATATGCACTTTCAGTTGTATTTTTGTAGGTTTGATATACATTTTAAGTTATAAGGGGCATTTGTATTTTTGTTTTGTTCAATAGACATATGCATATTTGTATGTATATTTTTGATGTGTTGACTATGTTTTGTTATTTTTGACATTTTAATAAGATATAGTTTTACTTTGTATAGGTGCCGCATGATAAAATATTCATTGTAAGAAAACTTTCAAGATTTGCACTACATATGTGCTACTACAGTGATAGTAATATTGAGGAAAGTTTACAGGCCATATTAACCTAGGAGCAATACAAATATTTTTGTGACGATAGTATTTTTGGATATTTTATGAAGAAGAAACACTGTGTGGTTCAAGCACAGTTGTGTAGATGTGTTATGTCCCTTGAGATAAAAGGGAAGTTATTCTTCTGCGATAGTCATTCGGGCTAATGACAGTTCTTTAAGTTTCACTCCTAGGAAATTTGCTATTATTACTGGGTTTAATTGTGTCAGTTATAGGTATGACTTCGATTTTGACAAGGATATACCAAACATGATTGTTAAGTAGTATTTCAGTAGTTTAGATGTTTTATAGAAAAGGCAATTATTTTTAGCAGTCAGGGACAAAGTTTGGTGGAAGAACAATGATAAGGATGCCGAGAAGTTTGCAATTCTGTATTTCCTTCATTCTTTTGTTTTATCTAATGTTAATACTGTAGTTATACCACAAATTCATTTTGATTTGGTGAAGAGTGATAGATATATGATTTTCTATAGGGGACTTTATCATTCGAGGATCTAGCTAAAAGTTTGAACAATAGGTTGAAAGCAGGTAAAAAATTTTATTTGATACAGGGATTGCCACTTGCTATTCAAGTGTGGCTTTATGAGTATTGTTTGAATGTTCCACGAAAGGTTTCTTCCAAGGTTTATAATTGGATTTCTCGATTATTAAATTGGAAGACAAATGCACCTCGACCACACTTTGAGTATCTGATGGATGCTATGTTTAATGATGATGGAAAGGTTTATAGTTAATAAATACATATGTATAAATATGTATTTTATAGTTTACATATATACATTTGCTTTACTATTGTTTAATAGATACTTTAACATATTTTTTCTATATTCATAGGTTATATTTAAGAACATTGAGCCAACTCAAAGGAAAATGTCAAAGTTTGATATAGCAGAGCTGGATGGAGTTGCTGATGAACATTCAGTTGATTCGGATTATGATTTCCAGGATCCACCACCAAAAGAAATTTATGAATGCTAAAAAAACAAAAGATTGATTCATCAACCACAGCAGTGAAGAAACCGTTGAGGAAACAGACACACAGTATTGTTGATGAGCATACATAAAAGAGGATGCCACCTCCTCATGCTGCAAAAGTTACCAAACCGAAGACACCAGTTTTTAAGCCCATTCAAACATGACAGACAACTGCTTTAAATCAGCAAAATGTGAAGCAAACAACTAGGGTAATTTTTTCTTCGGTATAGTCAAACTCAAAGAGTCCTATAAAGGAAGTGGCAGTTATTTCAAAGAAAGTGTTTGAAGCATTCCATGATCAGGTAAGTTTTTTGACAAATACGTGTGCAAATTAAAAAATAATTTACTTAATTATTTTGTTTGAAAATAGGTTTGTGGAGAGTTGAAAGAGATTCGTGGTCTAGTGGAAACAAAGTTTGATCTGATTATTGAAGAAATCAAACAAACCAAAGGTAAAAAATTTACTATTCAAATAAGCTTCAAAATATATCTTAGTTAAATATGTATTTTTTTTGAATTAACTTATACACATACAGTATACAAATCAAACTATTCTGTAATAATTGAACAATGTACTTGCATATGTATTTGTAGGAATAGTCTGTAGAGAAAGAACCTATGCAATGGTCTTCTTTAAATATATTCTCTTTTACCGATACACTTATGCAATGGTCTTCTTTAAGTATGGGCCCTTTCAATGGTCAGCTTTAGGTGCGAGATTTTAACTTCTTCTCCGTCACTCTAAGACCTGACCAATTTCGCTTCAAGTATGGTCCATTTTTAATAGTCAGCTTAAGGTGTAAATGGGCATATTTTGTCCACCTTAAGTCATGAAAATTTTGAGATCCTTTTAAGAATAACTCTACGAAAGAGACCATCTTAAGATGCAAAGGGACAAATCTTGTCCACCTTAATGCATGTAAGTTTTGGAGATTTTTTTAAGGATAAACCCATAAGAGGCCAGCTTAAGGTACAAAGGGACAAATCTTGTCCACCTTAAGGCATAGAACCTTTTTATATCTTCTAAAATATAAATTCGTAAAGAGACCAGCTTAAGGTGAAAAGGGACAAATCTTGTCCACCTTAAGATATGGAAATTTTGGAGGCCTCGATTTGAAGACTTGGAGATTTTGTCAACTTTCACTCACAAATTTGGTAATTTGAATGGTTCAACTTTCAAGATTGATGAATTTGAAGACTTCATCTTATGTGAAAGAAGCTCATATTTCATTGGGGTCTACCCCCATTGAGCCACCAATCCTTAGAGTGAGTCCAAAATTTAATTGAAGTATATACAAGCTCAACTTTCATTTGGCGGATCAAGCGAGAACATGTATTTTCTTGATACTCATGTGACTGAACTCAGAATGAAATTCCAAGCTCCTGCGTACCCTAGTAAAGAGGATCAAGTCACAACGTAGTTCTGGGTGAGTTTTTTTTTTGAGTCCTAACTTTTGCCTAGGCCTCATCTTTCGAGGTTTTCAACCTAAAGGACTTTTTCTTTTGTTTTAGCCGTACACAGTTTATACTCTTGTGGGTTTGGAGTGAACATGCAGTTTATACTCATACCTTAAGGAGTTTCATCTTTCTTCAAGGATAGTACTTCTTCAAGAACTTGGCATTGATAGGGCCAATCTTTACGCCATATACATTGACAAGATTGTAAGCACCATTTGAATATGTCTTTTGTACGACATATGGTCCATCCCACTTTAGGGTAAATTTGCTCCCAGCCTTACGAGAAGTGATAATGGGTCTCCTTACTGTAAGGACTTGATCTCCAACTTGGAAGCGCCTCAAGCAAACTCTTTTGTTAAAAGAACGAGATAGATGGGCTTGGTAACATTTGAGATTTTATTGAGCCTCTAGTCTCTTCTCATTAAGAGATTCTAACTCTGAAAGACGCAAGTTAGCATTTTCTTTATCGATGAGCCCTTCTTTAATAACCAATCTTAAAGAAGGTATTTGACGCTCAAGTGGCAGGATTGCTTCAACTCCAAAATCAAGTGAGTATGGGGTTGCTTGCGTTGGTGTGCAGTAAGTTGTCCTATATGCCCATAAAGATTCATCCATTAACTCATGTCAGTCTCATTTGAATTTGGAGACGACTTTCTTCAACGAGTTGCATAAAGTCTTATAGAATACTTCAGCTAAAACATTGGCGGTATCATGGTACATAGAAGATTTGTGCTTCTTGAAACCAAAGAGATGACAGATCTTATTCATCAGCTTGTTATCAAATGACTTGTCATTATCAGTTATTATGTACTGAGGAATTCCAAAGCAGTAGATGATATTCACTCGGATGAAGTTTGCATCATTTTCTTTCTTTACTTCCTTGAGAGAAACAACTTCAGAACATTTTGAGAAGTAATCTGTCGCGGCTAAGATGTACAAGTGTCTACCAGAATATTTTGTTAGTGGCCCAACAACATCCATTCCCCAAGAATTGAATGGCCAAGATGCTACAGTTAGGTGTAATACTTCAGGAGGTTAATGTACGAAATTTGCATGGAATGGGCAAGCTTTGCATATTCTAGCATATTCCAAGCAATCTTTCACCATCATTAGCCAATAATATCCCATCTTTTTAATGTGAAAATGGAGATATGGTCCAGACTGATGTAATCCACAAACTCCCGAGTGCGTTTCTTGAAAATCTTAAATTGTTTCTTCCTCTCCCAAACTCTATAAGTGTACTCCTTCAAATGATCTTCTATGCAGTATGTCTTTGTAGTAAAAGAAGAAAGGTGCACGACGACAAATGTCAGTCCTTCTCCTTGGATCTTATAGAAGTACCCCACAACATAAATAGTCAATATAGATTGACGCCAATTTTTTTTTCAGCTTCAGAAATGGAAACTAGGTGCTCAAATTTATTTTCTATATCTTCATCCTCACTCAGCAGTGGTATTACCCATTCTTAGCAGATAGTAACTCGTGTTTGATTTGGCAGAATTAGGGTTGAGGCCAAAGCAGCTAATGTATCATCTTGCTTTTTTTTTTCTTTTCTTGACTATGGAGCCCTCGTCTATTAATATTCTATTTATATTCTTTCCTAAAATTTGACCTACCATTTATAAGGGATGGTTGTGTAGGGTTTCTCCATGTAGAAGATCGTTATTTGTAAATATGATTTTTGTATCACATACATGTGCCTCTTAGCTAAGTGGCTCAGTAGGATTTTCAGAAGACAGAGGAACTTCCACAGGTGGATTTTCACCCTTTGTCTCCTCTTTGCTAGTATTAAAACATGATGCCTCAAGGTTGACTTGTGCAGTCTTTGCACAGAACCAACTTGGTAAGAATTCTTCCAAAGTTATTAGACCTCATGGTTTTTGGTGGTGAAGCTCAATTACTCTTGTCTTCTTTGGATTCTCAACCAGCCTCTATTTCCTTGCTTTCTTCACCATCCTCGTTCTAGTTGGCTGCTCGAATGACTTCTTTCATAGACTTATTTTCTTGCGTCTGTGCCTAGTCACCAGAGTCCAAACTTCATCATCATCTTCATCAATTAAAGACTTATCATGCTCTAATGGTTCCTTCTCATATTCTTCGATGCATATTTGAACTGGATTAAATAAGTGAAAATTAATAGATATTTGATGAGAACTGACTATCTCATCATCAAAGAAGATCTTCTTTTCATTTGCCAATTGAATGACGTTGTCCTTAAAGATAAAACACTTTTTCAGAGGGTGACTCATAAGCCTATGATACTTGCAATAATTTGGGTCATTAGTCCTTCAAGCCTTGTTGGGCCGCTTCATCTCTAGTAGGTCAATAAGCTTACGCTCAAGGAGTTCATTAAAAATCTCAGCAATATTAAAATCTAGGAAAGGGTATTCCTTTTTTTGCATCTCTTTTAAAGTTAACTTCTGATTTGGATGTGCTCAAGAAGTCATCTTCACACTTTGCTTCTTACTCACCTTCGTGGTGACCTTCACATGAGACACATCAACATTCATGGATTCCTTATTATCACTTTTGGGGATAAACTTTCCCCATATTTTGAGTTCTTGCTTATCTTTTCTCTTTCGAGGGTCATGGATAGGAGATACTCCCTTTCAAGTAAAAGACATGCTAAAATCCATATCATGAGCACGAGTAGACTCTTCAAAGTATTTAGGCTTAATTCCTTGCAAGATGTAGAGAAGCTCCCAGTACATTCCTTGGATACACATCTTGATTGTTGAGTTTTTACTAAGCTCATCTTTGCAGTTTAGGCTCGTATTTTCTCTATCGATTGATAAAGTCAATGACTGGCTCATCTTTTTTATGTCAAGTATTTATGAGTTTTACCATACTTACTTGCGCCTTGAGCTATAAAAGCGATTTAGGAACTCATGCTCCAATTGCTCTTAACTATCAATGAAGTTAGGCTCGAGGTTTGTATACCAATAAAAGTAGTTTCTCTTTAGGAAACAAACAAATTATTTGGTAAGATAGTCACCATAAGTTCTAGCATTATTACATTTCTTAACAAAGTGTGTGATATGTTGTTTTGGGTTCCTTTTGCCTTTAAATTATTGAAATTTGATGGGTTGTTAGCCAATGGACATTTTGAGGCTATGAATTCTTATAGTGTAAGGCTTGGAATATGTCAAATAAGACTTGGTGACAACATAATACTTATCTTTGAGGGTTCCTTCAATAAGATGTTTCAACTGATCAATCGGGATCATTCCCTCAGAAGAAACTTGTACCTCCTTAGCTGGTGATATTTGTTTTCTAGGATGCTCTGTTTTGTAACCCTTCGGATCTTCCACAAGTGCATGGATAGACTCTTCATCTATTAAGCTATCCATTTTGTCTACCAACTTATCAATTCGAGTGTCTTGATTCTGCACATACTTAGTGAGACCTTCAATTGCTCTCATCAGGTTTGTAAGCTGCTCCTCCATAGATAAGGCATCAGTCACCATTATGGTATAATTACTGGAGATGTTGGAGAGTAGCATAAATTATCGCGTAAGTTGATTTTTGAAGTGCTTATCTACGTGGTGTAAATGGAGATAACTCTTTGGTTGAACAACCATCGTTCTTGCGCCAGAGTATTTAGAACTAGAGTGCTCAAGCAGAGCTAGAGTATTCTTAAGTGACTCTGCCACATCGCTTCCTCCTTCTGAAGCAGTTGTATGGGATCTTGCTCTTTTTGGGGTTGAAGATCCAAAAATTAAAGATGGCGCGGAGGATACTTGATGTGTTTGTTTTCCTAGCTTGTTCACCTTTCTCCTCGTGACAGCTCTAAAGCTTCTAAAAGTAACACCAAGGATCCTTTCTACTTCAGCAGAGAATTTTGAATCAGTAGCCTTGGAAGAAGATGATTGAGAATTGCCCTTCTTGGAAGTTGTTTCAGTGTTGTTGAACTTTGATGTTGGAAAAGTTGAGATGAGAGATAGAGGTTGTCCCACTGGACATGCTAGAATTTGTTGGACGATAAAATTTCGTGACCGAAAATAAATAATTGAGACAAGAAAAATAGTGCAACAATTATTTTATTAATATCAATAAATGAGTGTTACAATCTTTATGATTTCTCTGATTCGCCTTTTCAAATATAAATTCAAGGTCTTCGAGCTTTAACTTGAATTTGAACTTGAGTTGGATTTTGATGAATTGGATTTGAATGTTTGAGCTTTGTAGGAAAATTGTAACGTTTGATCCACGAGCTTTCTCTTGCTTCTTATTAGAGTTCTTGGTCCTTCCTTTTTTGGATTATTAGACCCCTATTTATAGTTGTGGAAAGAGAAGATTCATGATGAAGATAGACTTTCTTTGACCAATCAAATTCAAGTAATGTGGCACCTTTTATGGGCTTTTGATTTCACTAGGCCTGTTGCATCATTTTGAAATATGGCATGGTCCTATTGGCTCTTTCACTTGACTTGTCATGCCACATCATTCGACACATGACGCTCATTTGGGACTCTAGAATATGGTAATATCTTGGGCTTATAAAAGCGGTCTTATCATTTGTAGCCCAAACCAATGGGCTAGGCGAATAAAAATGGAAAAACTACATGAAGTAACATACTTAAGATTTAAATTATTAAAAATAACAACACTTTAATGAAACTATATTGTGTAGGAAAAATATCATTATTTTAAAAGTGGCCCCCTTTGAGAAGTTACCATGTAAATGGTTCCTTTTTTCACGTCAATTATATTTCTCTTTCCTTTAGTTATTTTTACTTTACCCTTTTTCATGCTTCTTCTCAGTTTTCTCTTTCAAAATTTTTCCTTTCTCATTTTTTCCTTTAATTAGTTTTTTACACTTCAATTAATCATCCACTTTGAAAAAAAACCTCTAAAAAGCACAAAAATGCCATTGAAAACCAAATTTAAATCCTAAGTTTTCTTTTCTTCTTGAAATTCTTCTACTATTAATTTAGCCCTTTTTTTTTTTTTTTGAAATTCCACTTTGAATTCGCTGTATTTTTTGGGTCCAGTTTTCTTGAAATTCATCATTTTCGCCAGGTATGAATACTTTTTTGCTCTTTTTCTTTTTTCTTTTAATTTATATTTTTGAATTTTGATTTACATTTGGTGTGTATTTTGGGTTGATGGGTCAGTTTTGGTTCTTGAATTTGGTTTTAATTTTTTAACATTGAGAAGTGGTAGTAGTAGTTATTGTTGTTGAAGAAGGATCTTAACTATTTTTGTTGAATTGAATTTGGTCATTTTTAGGTTATTGAAATTATTTTTAATTTTTCAACATTGAGAAGTAATAGTTGTTGAAAAAAACTCCTTCTCCAAAAGCCACAAAATTACAAAAATATGAGAAGAAAAGGAAAGCAAAAGAAATTGCATATTCAAGCAATGTTTTAAATGATGATGTTGAAAACTCTTCTGGTAATGAATCGGAAGAAGATATGCAGGAATTGCTATATTTTGATGTATATGTGTTCTTATGTACTGATATATATTTAGGGATTTCAGTAAAGCTGATATCATTTTGGGGTAATATGTATTTTGGTGAAGCTGATATATATTTACTGATATGTATTTTGGTGAAGCTGATAAATTAAATATACATTTTGGGGTAATATGTATTTATTTGTATTTATATGTTAAATACATATGCTAATTTGCATGTATGAAAAATACATTTATATATGAACTATTTATGAAGAGGTTTGTCTATATGTATTTTTTTTTAATAATTGTTACATATTTTTTGTATATTGCAATGTTCAAATATACATTTGGGTATTCTTTTTGTTTAAATATGCAGTTGGAGTTATGGACTGTATATGATTACATATGCAGAGTGTCTTCTTATGGTCAAGGTGTTCTGTCGGTTGAGTTCAATCCCAACGTACTTCATACAAGATATGCTTCACTATTGAGGGACTACGACATGAGAAAACAAGAAGCAAAAGCTCAAAGTGACGATGAAGCACCATTGAGGCCTGTTAGGGAAAGCAACATAACAAGTGTCACAGAAGTATTTGAAGTCCGATTTTTGATGATTTTATTCCATTTTGTATTTGACAAGATTTAATGGGATGTTGATAGTAATTTAGTGCAGTAGTTTTTGAAAGTTATTTTTTGTTTTGATGTTAATGAAAGTTATTCATTTTGAAGTGAATGAAAGTTATTCATTTTAGTCTTTTATGTTGAATATGTTTTTGATAATTATATAGTATGTGTTTTATTCAAGTTTATAGTTATATATATATGGATGCAATTTTATTTCAATATATACATATGCAGTTTTCAGATTTATCTTCAAAATACATATGCAGTTTACATTACATACACATGTTTAATACATATGAGGTTTCACATATACTTATGCACTGTATATATGTATTTTAGGTTTATTTATATATGTATTTTACTCTGTGTTCGTATAATTTCAAATACATATGCTGTTTTATATATGTATTTTTCTCCGTTTTCATATAATATCAAATACATACATTGCTGCATATATATATTTAACTATGTGTTCATATACTATATAGTTTACTTTGTATTGTTATAATATATATTTTAGAAAATATATTTATCCAAATTCATAAAAAACTATGTTGTTAACTGTGACACCTAATACAAATATACAACTATACAAGTAATCATTATCAGCTTCTATTTGCCTTGCATTTCCAGTAATTTGATATTCAGTTTGAATATGTTTGGTGCTCAAATTTACATTAATGTGAGATGCCAAAAGATTGTATAGTTGATTGTATGACCCTGTCGTTCTCAACAATATTACATCAGTAATGTACTCTTCATAGTTTTTTTTCATACGTCCACCTTCCAGAATGCTTCACAAGAATAGGAATGCTTGCCATTACTATTTTTTTCAGCTAAATAGTGTTAACAAAAAAATACATTTAAGTAGGCTGTGAATAGTTATAATATACATATACAATTACTTATAAATACAAAAACATAAAAAATAGTAATCGAGCGAAATATTCATAAACGAACTTTACGAAAACACAAATATACTCTTAAATTTGGAGAATTAGAACTCATAAGAAAATTGAGTTTGCGTAGTTTGATCGATTTTGATCACTACATTGTTCGATCAGTTCAATATACGATTTCATTACTTTTTTCCCATAATTCGCTTACAAAATCTTCAAAAATAATTTATCATTGAAACTAAAATTTTGAACGAATCACCCGTAATGCTTCAATTTTTTTATGATTAAGAACGAAATTTTGAACGAAACACCCGTAATGGATCAAATTTTTTACCATTAAGAATGATTTTTTTTCATCAAATTCAAACAACTTAAGGAATTGATAATATAAAAAAAAATTATGATTACATACCTTCAACAACAGTAATGGTTGAATTTAAAGTTATGAAGATTTTGAACAGAAGAAGCTTCAGATGAATTTGATTTTGATTTTTTGTGGGTTGAAAATGTTAATTTGAAATTGAAATTTGAATTTTGATTTTAGTTGGTAGCAAATAATGAAAATCATGTTCATTATGAAATTCATGTTAGATAAAAATTTTACGATTACATACCTTCAAAAATGATAATGGTTGAATTTGAATTTTCGAAGATTTTGAATGGAAGAAGATTCAGATGAATTTGATTTTGATATTTTTTTGTTGAACACTTTACTTTGAAACTGAAATTTGAATTTTGAATTTTAATTTCACTAGGTAACAAATAATAAAAATCATGTTCATTAAGAGGTTTTAATGGAAATGGAATCTCTACATTTAAGTCATGGTTAATTATACCATATTTAACTCAACTGATTTGAGTTAAATATAGGCGGTAAAAATATTTGTATATGTATTTTTATAGCAAAAGTTTGTTCAAATACAAAATATAAGTTGCTACTTTTGGTAATTATGAAAGTGTTGCTATGAATCTCAGAATTATGGTCTTAAGTATGCTATTTATGAATTTTGCCCAAAAAAACTACATGAAGTAGCATACTTAAGACTTAAATTACAAAAAATAGCAACACTTTAATGAAACTACAATGTGTAGCAAAAATAACATTATTTTATAAGTGGTCCCCTACTTTACTTCCTTAGAGAAGTTACCGTGTATAGGTTCCTCTTTTCATGGTTTTCTCCTTCTCTTTTCTTTATTTTAGTTTTACTTTACCCTTTATTCATGCCATTATCAGATTGCTCTCTCGCAAATTTTCTCCTTTCTCACCTTTGTAGAAAGATCTGATAAGGATAGTGTTCCTCTTTTTTTAGGTAACTAATTAATTCAGTTATTGCATGTTATCAGTTTCTCCTTTTCTTTCTTACTGTTGTCTATTAGCAACTCAAACTTTAAGGTTTTTATACTTTAATGGCTGAAGACACACCCAAATCATGAACAAATAGGGGTATAACACCTATTAATTTCTTGTCTGATAATGTACCATCTTTTAATCTTTGATTAACTCAAGAGGAAGTAGTTAAAAATGTTTCTAATTTTATACAGTCGAAGAAAGCTGTGAGTACGAAGAAGCTTAGGTCCAAGTTTCGTAACAACCCGGTGAAGATGATTGATATTTAAAAAGAAAAGATTGAAAAAAAAATCCTTCTACAAAAGACAAAAAAAATAAAAAAATATAAGAAGAAAAGGAAAGCAAAAAATAATTGTAGAGTCAAGCAATGGTGATGTCGATGTTGAGAATTCTTCTGCTAATGAAACTGAAGAAGACATGGAGAAAGAGGTATTTTTTATTGTATATGTATTTTTATTTAATGCTATGTATTTAGGAATTTCAGTAAAGATTTTATCAACTTTGGGGGTAATATGCATTGTTGATGAAGCTAATATGTATTTACTGTTCAGATGATATGTATTTAGGGAATTTAGTAAAGCTGATCTGTGAAGATGATAAGTTAAATATACAATGTGGGGTAACATATATTTATTTATATTGTTTTTGTGAAGCTGTAGTGTTTATTTGTATTTTGTATATTAGATGAATTTGCGTTGCATGTGTGGAAAATAAATATATATTTGAACTACTCCTGAAAAGTCATTTGGCTATATGTATTTTTTTTATATTTGATATGTATTTTTTGTATTTTGGAATATTGAAATATACAAATACATTTATGGTTATGGACGTTTTTGTATTTATTGAAATACAAATATACTTATGATTATGGATGTATTTGTATTTATTAAAATACAAATACATTTTGCATTTTATTTTTATTGAAATACAAAGTGTATACAGATACATATGCACTTTCAGTTGTATTTTTGTAGGTTCAATATAAATTTTAAGGTATAGGAAGCATTTGTATTTTTGTTCTGTTTAATATACATATGCATATTTATATGTATTTACTTGATGTTGATTGTGTTTTCTTGTTTCTGACAGTTTAATAAGGTATAGTTTTTCTTTATATAGGTGCCACGTGATGAAATATTCATTGTAAGAAAACTTTCAAGATTTGCACCACATATGAGTTGCTACAGTGATAGTGATATTGAGGGAAGTTTACAGGCCATATTAATCAAGGAGCAGTACAAACATTTTTATGACAATAATATTTTTGGGTTTTTTATGAAGAAGAAACACTATGTGGTTCAAGCACAGTTGTGCAGATGTGCTATGTCCCTCGAGATAAAGCAAAGTTATTTTTCTGCAATAGTCATTCGGGCTAATGGCACTTCTCTACATTTCACTCCTAGAAAATTTGCTATTATTACTAGGTTTAATTGTGTCAGTAATAGGTACGACTTCGGTTTTGATGAGGATGTACCAAACAGGATTGTTAAGCAGTATTTTAATGGTTCGATATTATATAGAAAAGGCAATTATTTTTAGTAGTCATGGAAAAAGTTTGGGGAAAAATAATGATGAGGATATCAAGAAGTTTGAAATTCTGTATTTCCTTCATTCTTTTGTTTTATCTAATGTTGATACTGTAGCTATACCTCAAATTCATTTTGATTTGGTGGAGAGTTATAGATATAAGAATTTTTTGTGGGGGACTTTATCATTCGAGGATCTAGATAAAAGTTTGAACAATAGGTTGAAAGAAGGTGGAAAGTTTTATTTGATACAGTGATTGCCACTTGCCATTCAAGTGTGGCTTTATGAGTGTTGCTCGAATATTCCACGAAAGATTGCTTCCAAGGTTCATATGAAAAAAAATATATAGGGTACATATGTATTTTGAGACTTCTGTTACACCAATATATATTTTTAGGTGGATTGCAAACTTCATATTCAGTATGAGAGAATGCGTTTTTAGTTTAGTGTACATATGTATTTCAAGACTGCTGTTATTCCAATATGTATTTTTAGTGGATTGGAATATACATATTCAGTATAAAAAATGTATATACATATACAATGAAGCTCTAGTATTAAAATGTGATTGAACTTGTATATGTATTTGTAGCAACAATATGAAGACAGAGATATTGATCAACAATATATGGATGATGCTGGTGATGAAACATCACCACAACGCTTCAGTCCCAATGTCGATCAGAGTTTGGATGAGAAGTTTGATGGTACAAAGGTAAATATTTAACTTACATATGTTTATTCATTTGATGGTACATACATGTTTATATATGTATATAAACATGTATAACTGGATAAATGTTTGATGTTGTTTTACCTTTTTACTTGTCTGCAAGGGGTGTACTGATTTTCAATCAGATTAAAAAAAAAGATGAATCTGATTCTCAATTTTTAATATTTGATGAGCTACTCCAAAGCATTAATTTGGATTATATACCTTCTGAGAAGGTTGTTCAAGATGATTGTCGAGTATGTATATAAAATATATTTTTCAGGTTTTGTCAGTTATAATGTCCAGAACAATTATTTATTTTTCATTTTTTATAGACCAACAATGAAAAAATGGATGAATCAATTTTGTCTGATCCATAATTCACAATTCTCAATGAGCTGTTTCACAGTCTAAATGCCTACTGGAGAAAAAGCATCATCGTACATCCATTAGCAAACTGTGACCAAGAAACTCTTGTTGAGAATTTGGATTATAAACATTTTGAGCTGGATGTTGAAGATGATTGTCAAGTATGTATAATGAACATATTTTTGAGGTTATGTCAGTTATAATAGCCAGAACAAACTATTTTTTTCATTTATAGTAGACCAATAAAGAGAATGCAGGTATGAGTGCAAATACATCGGTTCATGGGGTGGCTGAAACTTATATAGAGAAGCAAATTAATACACCTCCTAAAACTCATGTATTAACCACTGATGAACAAATAGATGAACCAATTTTGTCTGATTCACAAATCACAATCCCTGTTGAGCTTCTACCTAGTCTCAATGCATACCGAAGTAAAAGCACCATCGTTCATCTCTCAATAAATTGTGAACAACAAACTCCTGAACCAATAGGAAGGAAAAGGTAATAGTCCAGATTCAAGGAGTCCCCATACACGATTAAGTTTTATTAAATAGCTGGTAAGTACACTAAGTTATATATCATTTTTACTGTAATATATTTTGCAAACACATTTTTATAATTTACTATTTTGTATTCTGTAATTACAGAGGGAGCTCAGCAAGCCAAATACGTACATTCTCTCAATAGAATCCTTTTGTTTCTCACCTAATTGATGAGATAGTTGACACGAATGTTGTCAGCAAGTTCTTAGATTGGATTTCTGTCGACCTTCTTAAAGGTCATGCAAAAAGATATTTCTTTTGAACTATTTTATATTATTTTTTTATGTTTCATGATTTACCATTTATTGAATAAAAAAGAGGAAGGGCAAAGCGAAACATTAAAAAAGGAGCAAATCAGCCATACCAATTATACATTTCAGAGTACGTACAGTCAAAGATAAAAATTGGTTTTACATTATGGGGTACGCTGATCAATCATTGATAAACTCGGTAAGTTTATTATTTTTATAGAGACTCAAAGATAAAATGGGTTCTGCTTAAACTACAAATAATGTTACCTGAAATACATAAGTTGTTTTGTATTTCTTTATAAACATATTTCTTGTTAAGAATATATATGCTATTTCTTAATATACATATGATGTGTTCTAAGAAAACACATCCTATTCCATATACCTTTTTTTTACGTCATGTGTATATATGTAGTTTACAAATCAATATATACATATGCAGTTCTTAGACTTTAAACTAAAAGTACATATGTAGTTTACCTTACATACACATGCTATTTTTATATAGAACTTATTTGAATGTTCTAAAATTTGTAGTATTAATTATTACAGCAAATTGATGTTTGCTTCTACTACTTATGGAAGAAGTCAAAGTATGAGCCCCACAGCTCAAACAAATACAGCACAGTAGATTGCAGCTTTATGAACATAGTTAGGACTGTGATGGAAATTTATTTTGTGGATGATCCAATTCTTAATACAGGGGGGAAAGGAATACCATCTTAATAAATACATTTATGGGTTCTTATGCATTCTACAGTGCCATGGCATACAGTTGACAATATTTTTATTCTTGTTAATATAAAAGATAGATATCATTGGGTTCTTGCTATTTTATCATTCTCAGAGAGGTGCATATTCTTATACGATTCATATGAATCTTTTGGTCATTAAGCAGTTGTTTTTGCTGAGATCGAGAAATTAGCCAAGATTATCCCTTTATGTCTTCAAGGTTGTAATTTTTATGAAAATAAAGGTATTGATCTTGATAATCATCCAAGATACAAAGATAAAGACTCAATGGACCTTTTTGATGTGTTATTTGTAGATCATTTGCCTCAATAACCAAGTGGAAGCTTGTAAGTATATTGATATACATATACAAAATTTCTAAGTTTGTATAAAATATATTTTAATTATTATTCAATGTCTTTTTGTTGGGATTGTGGATTGAACATGGTAACATATGTAGAGTGTCTTTCTTATAGTCAAGGCGTTTCTTCGGTTGAGTTCAATCCCAACGTACTTCGTACAAGATACGGTTCTCTATTGTGGGACTATGGTATGAGAAAAAAAGAAGCAAAAGATCAAAGTAACAATGAAGCACCATTGAGGCCTGTTAGGAAAAGCAAGAAAATAAGTGTCATAGAAGTACTTGATGTCTGATGGCTGGTGATTTTATTCCATTGTGTAGTGACAAGATTTAACTGGATGTTGATATTAATTTTAGAAAGTTATTTTATGTATTGAAGTGTATCAAAGTTACTAATTTTGAAGTGAATGAAAGTTATTCCTTTTAGTCTTTTATATTGAATATGTTTTGATAAGTTCATAGTATGTGTAGTCTACCGGTGTTCAGTATGATTTGGTACAGTGTTCAGATTTAACTTCAAAATACATATGCATTGTGCAGATTTGCAATATATACATATGCAGTACTCAGAGTTAAATTCAAATTCATATGTAGTTAACAACATATGTATTTTACTCTTTGTTCTTTGTTATTTTATGTTTTAAAGTGAATCAAAGTTTCTAATTTTGAAGTGAATTAAAGTTATTCATTTTAGTTTTTTATGTTGAATATATGTTTGATAAGTGTATAGTATGTGTTTTATTCCAGTGTTCAGTATGATTTGGTCCATTGTTCAGATTAAAATTCAAAATACATATGTACTGTGCCGATTTGCAATATATACATATGCAGTTCTCAGAATAAACTTCAAAATACATATGCAGTTAACAACATATGCATTTTACTCTTTGTTCATTTGATTTCAAGTACATATGTTGCTTTATATATCTATTTTACTATATTATCATATAATCTCGAATACATAATCTACTTCGTATATGTATTTTACTACTTTTTATGTTGAATATGTTTTCGACAAGTGTATAATATGTGTTTTATTCCAGTTTTCAGTATGATTTGGTCCACTATTCAGATTAAACTTCAAAATACATATGCACTGGGCAAATTTGCAATATATACATAATCAGTTTTCAAATTAAACTTCAAAATACATATGTTGTTAATATCATATTTATTTTACTCTTTGTTCATTTGATTTCAAATACATATGTTGCGTTATATATCTATTTTACTATCTTATCATATAATGTCGAATACATAATCGTCTTTGTATATGTATTTTACTACGTGTTCATAGACTATATAGTCAAATACATTTAGCTAAATTCATAAATACATCTAGCCAACTACATTTAGCAAGTACATTTAGCTAAAATACATATTCCCGAAACATATTTATTTTCATGGCAAGAACATATTTATTTTCCTTTCAAATTTAGTAATATAGTTATGTATTACTAATTTTCAATTATAAAGCATTATAGCAAACGGTAGATAAATGTCACAAAACTCATTTAAAAAGTGTGTTCATTATTATGGTAAGTGTAAAAGATATTATAAAGAAAGAATACATAAGAACAAATGTATCATTTACGATATTTTCTACACGAATGCCTATTGTGACCCTTAGACTCACAAGCACTGCATGAGTTGATGTTCTTCTTTCCAAACATATCCCTTCCTGATTTTTTATGATCCTTCTTTGCAGGTCTTTCAGGAGGTCAATTGTACTTTGGAGGTAGTACTATTTCACCAAGTATGCTATCTAGTATTATCCAGTCATCTTTGTGTAGTAGAGGATAGATTGGAACATTATACCTTTTCAAGACTATTTTTGACTTATACAGATCACAACAATATAACCCCTTGATGAGATTTTTTCTACCCAAGACTGCACAAGCATGTGCGCATGGTATCTCATCAAGTTGAAATACGTTACATGATTATGTTTTTTCCTTGAGGCAAACAGTGAAATGATTTTCTTTGTCATGCATCGTGTACACATACTCTATGGCTGGTACAACCTAATAATATTTTCTAAAATTTAAATTAAAAAAGAACAGACAGAAATATGTGATTTTATATGTTTCAAAAAGATGCAAAATATATATTTGCTTTCTTGAACACACAACAGTGAAAATACAAATACACATATTGCTAACTGTATATATATTTTTGGTGCTTACTGCATATTTGTGGTTATAAATATAACAACAGATTTAATATCAACAAATCCCACAAACATACATATGAATTACTGCAGATTTATTTTGTTTAGTAACAGTGATTAATGCATATGTATTTAACAATGAACATTGATTCCAGTATATTGCTTACTACATCTGTATTTTTCTACATAACATAGAACATTGACTTACT